>NW_026868376.1:0-52164 GCF_020745735.1 Hemiscyllium ocellatum
GAACCAAGTCCTGGTGCAGACTGGAACCAAGTCCGGGTGCAGACTGGTGCCAAGTCCTGGTGCTGGCTGGATCAAGTCCCGGTGCAGACTGGAGCCAAGTCCTGGTGCAGACTGGGGCCAGGTCCTGGTGCAGACTGGAACCAATTCTCGGTGCAGACTGGGGCCAAGTCCCGGTGCAGACTGTAACCATGTCTCCGTGCGGACTGGAACCAAGTCCCACAGCAGTCTGGTGCCAAGGTCTGGTGCGGTTTGGAGCTAAGTCCCGCTGCAGACTGGAACCAAGTCCTGGTGCAGGCTGGAACCAAGTCCTGGTGCAAACTGGAGCCAAGTCCTGGTGCAGACAGGAGCCAAGTCCTGGTGCAGACTGGAGCCTTGTCCCGGTGTAGACTGGTGCCAAGTTCCGGTGCAGTCTGGAACCAAGTCCCAGTGCAGACTGGAGCCATGTCCTGGTGTAGACTGGAGCCAAGTCCTGGTGCAGACTGGAGCCATGTCCCGGTGTAGACTGGTGCCAAGTTCCGGTGCAGACTGGAACCAAGTCCCGGTGCAGACTGGGGCCAAGTCCCGGTGCGGAGTGGAACCAAGTCCCGGTGCAGACTGGAGCCTAGTCCCAGTGCAGACTGGAACCAAGTCCCGGTGCAGACTGGAGCCAAGTCCTGGTGCAGACTGTTGCCAAGGCCTGGTGCAGACTGGAGCCAAGTCCCGGTGCTGACTGGAGCCTAGTCCTGGTGCAGACTGGTGCCAAGTTCTGGTGCAGAGTGGAACCAAGTCCTGGTGCAGACTGGAGCTACGTCCCGGTGCAGACTGTTGCCAAGTTCCGGTGTAGACTGGAACCATGTCTCGGTGCGGACTGGAACCAAGTCCTGGTGAAGGCTGGATCAAATCCCGGTGCAGACTGGAGCCTAGTCCCAGTGCAGACTGGAACCAAGTTCCGGTGTAGACTTGAGCCAAGTCCCAGAGCAGTCTAGAGCCAAGTCCTGGTGCAGACTGGAGCCAAGTCCCAGTGCAGACTAGAGCCAGGTCCTGGTGCAGACTGGTGCCAAGGTCCGGTGCAATTTGGAGCCAAGTCCCGGTGCAGACTGGAGCCAAGTCCCAGTGCAGACTGGAGCTAATTCCCGGTGCAGACTGGAACCAAGTCCCGGTGCAGACTGGAAACAAGTCCCAGTGCAGACTGGAGCCAAGTCCTGGTGCAGACTGGAACCATGTCCTGGTGCAGACTGGGGCCAGGCCCCGGTGCAGACTGGAACCAGGTCCTGGTGCTGACTGGAACCAAGTCCCGGTGCTGATTGCAGCCAAGTCCTGGTGCAGACTGGAGCGTAGTCCCGGTGCTGACTGGAGCTAAGTCCCGGTGCAGACTGGAGCCAAGTCCCGGTGCGGACTGGAACCAAGTCCCGGTGCAGACTGGAGCCAAGTCCCCGTACAGACTGGAGCTAACTCCCTGTGCGGATTGGGGCCAAGTCCCGGTGCGGACTGGAGACAAGTCCCGGTGTTGACTGGACCAAGTCCCGGTGCAAACTGGAGCCAAGTCCTGGTGCAGACTGGAGCCAAGTCCCGGTGTAGACTGGGGCCAAGTCCCGGTGCAGACTGGAACCATGTCCCAGTGCAGACTGGAACCAAGTCCGGGTGCAGACTGGGGCCAAGTCCCGGTGCAGACTGGAACCATGTCCCAGTGCAGACTGGAACCAAGTCCTGGTGCAGACTGGTGCCAAGTTCCGGTGCAGACTGGAACCAAGTCCCGGTGCAGACTGGGCCAAGTCCCGGTGCAGACTGGAACCATGTCCCAGTGCAGACTGGAAACAAGTCCCGGTGCAGACTGGAGCCAAATCCTGGTGCAGACTGGCGCCATGTCCCGGTGTAGACTGGGGCCAAGTTCCGGTGCAGACTGGAACCAATTCTCGGTGCAGTCTGGGGCCAAGTCCCGGTGCAGACTGGGGCCAGGTCCTGGTGCAGACTGGAACCAATTCTCGGTGCAGTCTGGGGCCAAGTCCCGGTGCAGACTGGAGCCAAGTTCCGGTGTAGACTGGAACCAAGTCCTGGTGAAGGCTGGATCAAATCCCGGTGCAGACTGGAGCCTAGTCCCAGTGCAGACTGCAGCCAAGTCCCGGTGCAGACTGGAACCAAGTCCCGGTGCAGACTGGAGCCAACTCCCGGTGCAAACCCGAGCTAACTCCCGATGCGGATTGGGGCCAAGTCCCGGTGCGGACTGGAGCCAAGTCCCGGTGCAGACTGGAAACAAGTCCCGGTGTAGACTGGACCAAGTCCCGGTGCAAACTGGAGCCAAGTCCTGGTGCAGACAGGAGCCAAGTCCTGATGCAGACTGGAGCCTTGTCCCGGTGTAGACTGGTGCCAAGTTCCGGTGCAGTCTGGAACCAAGTCCCAGTGCAGACTGGAGCCATGTCCCGGTGTAGACTGGTGCCAAGTTCCGGTGCAGACTGGAACCAAGTCCCGGTGCAGACTGGAGCCAAGTCCCAGTGCAGACTGGAGCTAATTCCCGGTGCAGACTGGAACCAAGTTCCGGTGCAGACTGGAACCAAGTCCCGGTGCAGACTGGGGCCAAGTCCCGGTGCGGAGTGGAACCAAGTACTGGTGCAGACTGGAGCCTAGTCCCAGTGCAGACTGGAACCAAGTCCCGGTGCAGACTGGAGCCAAGTCCTGGTGCAGACTGTTGCCAAGGCCTGGTGCAGACTGGAGCCAAGTCCCGGTGCTGACTGGAGCCTAGTCCTGGTGCAGACTGGTGCCAAGTTCTGGTGCAGAGTGGAACCAAGTCCTGGTGCAGACTGGAGCTACGTCCCGGTGCAGACTGTTGCCAAGTTCCGGTGTAGACTGGAACCATGTCTCGGTGCGGACTGGAACCAAGTCCTGGTGAAGGCTGGATCAAATCCCGGTGCAGACTGGAGCCTAGTCCCAGTGCAGACTGGAACCAAGTTCCGGTGTAGACTTGAGCCAAGTCCCAGAGCAGTCTAGAGCCAAGTCCTGGTGCAGACTGGAGCCAAGTCCCAGTGCAGACTAGAGCCAGGTCCTGGTGCAGACTGGTGCCAAGGTCCGGTGCAATTTGGAGCCAAGTCCCGGTGCAGACTGGAGCCAAGTCCCAGTGCAGACTGGAGCTAATTCCCGGTGCAGACTGGACCAAGTCCCGGTGCAGACTGGAACAAGTCCCAGTGCAGACTGGAGCCAAGTCCTGGTGCAGACTGGAACCATGTCCTGGTGCAGACTGGGGCCAGGCCCCGGTGCAGACTGGAGCCAAGTCCCAGTGCAGACTAGAGCCAGGTCCTGGTGCAGACTGGTGCCAAGTTCTCGTGCAGATTGGAGCCAAGTCCCGATGCAGACTGGAACCAAGTCCTGGTGCAGACTGGAACCAAGTCCTGGTGCAGATTGGAGTTAAGTCCCAGTGCAGTCTCAAGCCAAGTCCCAGTGTGGACTGGAATCTAGTCCCAGTGCAGACTGGAGCCTGGCCTTGGTGCAGACTGGAACCAAGTCCTAGTGCAGACTGGATCAAGTCCCGGTGCAGACTGGGGCCAAGTCCTGGTGCAAAGTGGAACCAAGACCCAGTGCATACTGGAGCCAAATCCCGGTGCAGACTGGAGCTAAGCGCCGGTGCAGACTGGTGCCAAGTTCTAGTGCAGACTGGAACCAAGCCCCAGTGCAGACTGGAGCCAAATCCCGGTGCAGACAGCAACCATGTCTCCGTGTGGACTGGAACCAAGTCCTGGTGCAGACTGGAACCAAGTCCTGGTGCAGACTGGTGCCAAGTCCTGGTGCTGGCTGGATCAAGTCCCGGTGCAGACTGGAACCAAGTCCCGGTGCTGATTGCAGCCAAGTCCTGGTGCAGACTGGAGGGTAGTCCCGGTGCAGATTGGAGCTAAGTCCCGGTGCAGACTGGAACCAAGTCCCGGTGCGGACTGGAACCAAGTCCCGATGCAGACTGGAGCCAAGTCCCCGTACAGACTGGAGCTAACTCCCTGTGCGGATTGGGGCCAAGTCCCGGTGCGGACTGGAGACAAGTCCCGGTGTTGACTGGACTAAGTCCCGGTGCAAACTGGAGCCAAGTCCTGGTGCAGACTGGAGCCAAGTCCCGGTGTAGACTGGGGCCAAGTCCCGGTGCAGACTGGAACCATGTCCCAGTGCAGACTGGAACCAAGTCCTGGTGCAGACTGGGGCCAAGTCCCGGTGCAGACTGGAACCATGTCCCAGCGCAGACTGGAACCAAGTCCTGGTGCAGACTGGTGCCAAGTTCCGGTGCAGACTGGAACCAAGTCCCGGTGCAGACTGGCGCCATGTCCCGGTGTAGACTGGGGCCAAGTCCCGGTGCAGACTGGAACCATGTCCCAGTGCAGACTGGAACCAAGTCCCGGTGCAGACTGGAGCCAAATCCTGGTGCAGACTGGCGCCAAGTCCCGGTGCAGACTGGGGCCAGGCCCTGGTGCAGACTGGAACCAATTCTCGTTGCAGTCTGGGGCCAAGTCCCGGTGCAGACTGGAGCCAAGTTCCGGTGTAGACTGGAACCATGTCTCGGTGCGGACTGGAACCAAGTCCTGGTGAAGGCTGGATCAAATCCCGGTGCAGACTGGAACCAAGTTCCGGTGTAGACTTGAGCCAAGTCCCAGTGCAGACTAGAGCCAAGTCCTGGTGCAGACTGGAGCCAAGTCCTGGTGCAGACTAGAGCCAGGTCCTGGTGCAGATTGGTGCCAAGGTCCGGTGCAAATTGGAGCCAAGTCCCCGTGCAGACTGGAGCCAAGTCCCGGTGCAGACTGGAGCCAAGTCCTGGTGCAGACTGGCGCCATGTCCCGGTGTAGACTGGGGCCAAGTTCCGGTGCAGACTGGAACCAAGTCCCGATGCAGACTGGGGCCAAGTCCCGGTGCGGAGTGGAACCAAGTCCCAGTGCAGACTGGAGCCTAGTCCCAGTGCAGAGTGGAACCAAGTCCCGGTGCAGACTGGAGCCAAGTCCTGGTGCAGACTGGAGCCAAGTCCTGGTGCAGACTGGAGCCCAGTCTCGGTGCTGACTGGAGCCTAGTCCTGG
Organism: Hemiscyllium ocellatum; assembly: GCF_020745735.1. Classification (NCBI taxonomy): domain Eukaryota; kingdom Metazoa; phylum Chordata; class Chondrichthyes; order Orectolobiformes; family Hemiscylliidae; genus Hemiscyllium; species Hemiscyllium ocellatum. The sequence goes on from NW_026868376.1 coordinate 5,016, forward strand.
TGCAGACTGGAACCAAGTCCTGGTGCAGACTGGAGCTAAGTCCCGGTGCAGACTGTTGCCAAGTTCTAGTGCAGACTGCAACCAAGCCCCAGTGCAGACTGGAGCCAAATCCAGTTGGAGACTGGAGCCAAGTCCCAGTGCAGACTAGAGCCAGGTCCTGGTGCAGACTGGTGCCAAGTTCTCGTGCAGATTGGAGCCAAGTCCCGATGCAGACTGGAACCAAGTCCTGGTGCCGACTGGAACCATGTCTCTGTGCAGACCGGAACCAAGTCTCGGTGCAGATTGGAGTTAAGTCCCAGTGCTGTCTCAAGCCAAGTCCCAGTGCGGACTGGAATCTAGTCCCAGTGCAGACTGGAGCCTGGCCTTGGTGCAGACTGGAACCAAGTCCTAGTGCAGACTGGATCAAGTCCCGGTGCAGACTGGGGCCAAGTCCTGGTGCAAAGTGGAACCAAGACCCAGTGCATACTGGAGCCAAATCCCGGTGCAGACTGGAGCTAAGCGCCGGTGCAGACTGGTGCCAAGTTCTAGTGCAGACTGGAACCAAGCCCCAGTGCAGACTGGAGCCAAATCCCGGTGCAGACAGCAACCATGTCTCCGTGTGGACTGGAACCAAGTCCTGGTGCAGACTGGAACCAAGTCCTGGTGCAGACTGGTGCCAAGTCCTGGTGCTGGCTGGATCAAGTCCCGGTGCAGACTGGAGCCAAGTCCCGGTGCAGACTGGGGCCAGGTCCTGGTGCAGACTGGAACCAATTCTCGGTGCAGACTGGGGCCAAGTCCCGGTGCAGACTGTAACCATGTCTCCGTGCGGACTGGAACCAAGTCCCACAGCAGTCTGGTGCCAAGGTCTGGTGCGGTTTGGAGCTAAGTCCCGCTGCAGACTGGAACCAAGTCCTGGTGCAGGCTGGAACCAAGTCCTGGTGCTGGCTGGATCAAGTCCCAGTGCAGACTGGGGCCAGGTCCTGGTGCAGACTGGAACCAATTCCCGGAGCAGACTGGGGCCAGGTCCCGGTGCAGACTGGGGCCAAGTCCTGGTGCAAACTGCAGCCAATTCCCGGTGCAGACTGGAGCCAAGTCCCGGTGCGGACTGGAGCCAAGTCCCGGTGTAAACTGGACCCAAGTCCCGGTGCAGACTGGAACCAAGTTCCGGTGTAGACTTGAGCCAAGTCCCAGTGCAGACTAGAGCCAAGTCCTGGGGCAGACTGGAACCATGTCTCTGTGCAGGTACCGGAACCAAGTCTGGGTGCAAATTGGAGTTAAGTCCCAGTGCAGTCTCAAGCCAAGTCCCGGTGCAGACTGGAACCAAGTTCCGGTGTAGACGTGAGCCAAGTCCCAGTGCAGACTAGAGCCAAGTCCTGGTGCAGACTGGAGCCAAGTCCCGGTGCAGACTGGAGCGTAGTCCCGGTGCAGATTGGAGCTAAGTCCCAGTGCAGACTGGAGCCAAGTCCCGGTGCAGACTGGAACCAAGTCCTGGTGCAGACTGGAGCCAACTCCCGGTGCAGACTGGAGCTAACTCCCGATGCGGATTGGGGCCATTCCCGGTGCGGACTGGAGCCAAGTCCCGGTGCAGACTGGAAACAAGTCCCGGTGTAGACTGGACCAAGTCCCGGTGCAAACTGGAGTCAAGTCCTGGTGCAGACAGGAGCCAAGTCCTGGTGCAGACTGGAGCCATGTCCCGGCGTAGACTGGTGCCAAGTTCCGGTGCAGACTGGAACCAAGTCCCGGTGCAGACTGGGGCCAAGTCCCGGTGCGGAGTGGAACCAAGTCCCGGTGCAGACTGGAGCCTAGTCCCAGTGCAGGCTGGAACCAAGTCCCGATGCAGACTGGAGCCAAGTCCTGGTGCAGGCTGTTGCCAAGGCCTGGCGCAGACTGGAGCCAAGTCCCGGTGCTGACTGGAGCCTAGTCCTGGTGCAGACTGGTGCCAAGTTCTGGTGCAGAGTGGAACCAAGTCCTGGTGCAGACTGGAGCTAAGTCCCGGTGCAGACTGTTGCCAAGTGACAGTGTAGACTGGAACCATGTCTCGGTGCGGACTGGAACCAAGTCCTGGTGAAGGCTGGATCAAATCCCGGTGTAGACTTGAGCCAAGTCCCAGTGCAGACTAGAGCCAAGTTCTGGTGCAGACTGGAGCCAAGTCCCAGTGCAGACTAGAGCCAGGTCCTGGTGCAGACTGGTGCCAAGGTCCGGTGCAATTTGGAGCCAAGTCCCGGTGCAGACTGGAGCCAGGTCCTGGTGCAGACTGGTGCCAAGGTCCGGTGCAATTTGGAGCCAAGTCCCGGTGCAGACTGGAGCCAAGTCCCAGTGCAGACTGGAGCTAATTCCCGGTGCAGACTGGAACCAAGTCCCGGTGCAGACTGGAAACAAGTCCCAGTGCAGACTGGAGCCAAGTCCTGGTGCAGACTGGAACCATGTCCTGGTGCAGACTGGGGCCAGGCCCCGGTGCAGACTGGAACCAGGTCCTGGTGCTGACTGGAACCAAGTCCCGGTGCTGATTGCAGCCAACTCCTGGTGCAGACTGGAGCGTAGTCCCGGTGCAGATTGGAGCTAAGTCCCGGTGCAGACTGGAGCCAAGTCCCGGTGCGGACTGGAACCAAGTCCCGGTGCAGACTGGAGCCAAGTCCCCGTACAGACTGGAGCTAACTCCCGGTGCGGATTGGGGCCAAGTCCCGGTGCGGACTGGAGACAAGTCCCGGTGTTGACTGGGCCAAGTCCCGGTGCAAACTGGAGCCCAGTCCTGGTGCAGACTGGAGCCAAGTCCCGGTGTAGACTGGTGCCAAGTTCCGGTGCAGACTGGAACCAAGTCCCGGTGCAGACTGGGGCCAAGTCCCGGTGCAGACTGGAACCATGTCCCAGTACAGACTGGAACCAAGTCCCGGTGCAGACTGGAGCCAAATCCTGGTGCAGACTGGCGCCATGTCCCGGTGTAGACTGGGCCAAGTTCTGGTGCAGACTGGAACCAAGTCCCGATGCCGACTGGGGCCAAGTCCCGGTGCGGAGTGGAACCAAGTCCCAGTGCAGACTGGAACCAAGTCCCAGTGCAGTCTGGAGCCAAGTCCCAGTGCAGACTAGAGCCAGGTCCTGGTGCAGTCTGGTGCCAAGGTCCGGTGCAGATTGGAGCCACGACCCGATGCAGACTGGAACCAAGTCCTGGTGCAGACCGGAACCAAGTCTCGGTGCAGATTGGAGTTAAGTCCCAGTGCTGTCTCAAGCCAAGTCCCAGTGCGGTCTAGAATTTAGTCCCAGTGCAGACTGGAGCCTGGCCTTGGTGCAGACTGGAACCAAGTCTTAGTGCAGACTGGATCAAGTCCCGGTGCAGACTGGAACCAAGTCCTAGTGCAGACTGGATCAAGTCCCGGTGCAGACTGGAGCCAAGACCCGGTGCAGACTGGAGCCAAGTCCCGGTGCAGACTGGAGCCAAGACCCGGTGCAGACTGGAGCCAAGTCCCGGTGCAGACTGGAGCCAAAAACAAGTGCAGACAGGAACCAAGTCCCGGTGCCGACTGGGGCCAAGTCCCGGTGTAGATTGGAACCAAGTCCTGGTGCAGACTGGATCAAGTCCCAGTGCAGACTGGAATCAAGTCCCGGTGCAGACTGGAACCATGTCTCTGTGCAGATTGGAGTCAAGTTGCGGTGCGGAGCGTAACCAAGTCTCGGTGCGGAGTGGAACCAAGTCTCGGTGCGGAGTGGAACCAAGTCCCGTTGCAGACTGGAACCAAGTCCCGGTGCAGACTGGGTCCTGGTCCTGGTGCAGACTGTAACCAAGTCCTGTTGCAGACTGGAGCCAAGTCCCGGTGCAGACTGAGCCAAGTCCCGGTGCAGACTGGAGCCAAGTCCCGGTGCGGACTGGAACCAAGTCCCGGTGCAGACTGGAACTAAGTCCCAGTGCAGACTGGAGCCAAATCCCGGTGCAGACAGCAACCATGTCTCCGTGTGGACTGGAACCAAGTCCTGGTGCAGACTGGAACCAAGTCCTGGTGCAGACTGGTGCCAAGTCCTGGTGCTGGCTGGATCAAGTCCCGGTGCAGACTGGAGCCAAGTCCCGGTGCAGACTTGGGCCAGGTCCTGGTGCAGACTGGAACCAATTCTCGGTGCAGACTGGGGCCAAGTCACGGTGCAGACTGGAACCATGTCCCAGTGCAGACTGGAACCAAGTCCTGGTGCAGACTGGGGCCAAGTCCTGGTGCTGGCTGGATCAAGTCCCGGTGCAGACTGGAGCCAAGTCCCGGTGCAGACTGGGGCCAGGTCCTGGTGCAGACTGGAACCAATTCTCGGTGCAGACAGGGGCCAAGTCCCGGTGCAGACTGGAACCATGTCCCAATGCAGACTGGAACCAAGTGCTGGTGCAGACTGGGGCCAAGTCCCGGTGCAGACTGGAACCATGTCCCAGTGCAGACTGGAACCAAGTCCTGGTGCAGACTGGAGCCAAGTCCTGGTGCAGACTGGTGCCACGTTCTGGTGCAGACTGGAACCAAGTCCCGGTGCAGACTGGGGCCAAGTCCCGGTGCAGACTGGAACCATGTCCCAGTGCAGACTGGAACCAAGTCCCGGTGCAGACTGGAGCCAAATCCTGGTGCAGACTGGCGCCATGTCCCGGTGGAGACTGGGGCCAAGTTCCGGTGCAGACTGGAACCAATTCTCGGTGCAGTCTGGGGCCAAGTCCCGGTGCAGACTGGGGCCAGGTCCTGGTGCAGACTGGAACCAATTCTCGGTGCAGTCTGGGGCCAAGTCCCGGTGCAGACTGGAGCCAAGTTCCGGTGTAGACTGGAACCATGTCTCGGTGCGGACTGGAACCAAGTCCTGGTGAAGGCTGGATCAAATCCCGGTGCAGACTGGAGCCTAGTCCCAGTGAAGACTGGAACCAAGTTCCGGTGTAGACTTGAGCCAAGTCCCAGTGCAGACTAGAGCCAAGTCCTGGTGTAGACTGGAGCCAAGTCCCAGTGCAGACTAGAGCCAGGTCCTGGTGCAGATTGGTGCCAAGGTCCGGTGCAAATTGGAGCCAAGTCCCCGTGCAGACTGGAGCCAAGTCCCGGTGCAGACTGGAGCCAAGTCCTGGTCCAGACTGGCGCCATGTCCCGGTGTAGACTGGGGCCAAGTTCCGGTGCAGACTGGAACCAAGTCCCGATGCAGACTGGGGCCAAGTCCCGGTGCGGAGTGGAACCAAGTCCCAGTGCAGACTGGAGCCTAGTCCCAGTGCAGAGTGGAACCAAGTCCCGGTGCAGACTGGAGCCAAGCCCTGGTGCAGACTGGAGCCAAGTCCTGGTGCAGACTGGAGCCCAGTCTCGGTGCTGACTGGAGCCTAGTCCTGGTGCAGACTGGAACCAAGTCCTGGTGCAGACTGGAGCTAAGTCCCGGTGCAGACTGTTGCCAAGTTCTAGTGCAGACTGCAGCCAAGCCCCAGTGCAGACTGGAGCCAAATCCAGGTGCAGACTGGAGCCAAGTCCCAGTGCAGACTAGAGCCAGGTCCTGGTGCAGACTGGTGCCAAGTTCTCGTGCAGATTGGAGCCAAGTCCCGATGCAGACTGGAACCAAGTCCTGGTGCAGACTGGAACCAAGTCCTGGTGCAGATTGGAGTTAAGTCCCAGTGCTGTCTCAAGCCAAGTCCCAGTGTGGACTGGAATCTAGTCCCAGTGCAGACTGGAGCATGGCCTTGGTGCAGACTGGAGCTAAGCCCCGGTGCAGACTGGTGCCAAGTTCTAGTGCAGACTGGAACCAAGCACCAGTGCAGACTGGAGCCAAATCCCGGTGCAGACAGCAACCATGTCTCCGTGTGGACTGGAACCAAGTCCTGGTGCAGACTGGAACCAAGTCCTGGTGCAGACTGGTGCCAAGTCCTGGTGCTGGCTGGATCAAGTCCCGGTGCAGACTGGAGCCAAGTCCCGGTGCAGACTGGGGCCAGGTCCTGGTGCAGACTGGAACCAATTCTCAGTGCAGACTGGGGCCAAGTCCCGGTGCAGACTGTAACCATGTCTCCGTGCGGACTGGAACCAAGTCCCACAGCAGTCTGGTGCCAAGGTCTGGTGCGGTTTGGAGCTAAGTCCCGCTGCAGACTGGAACCAAGTCCTGGTGCAGGCTGGAACCAAGTCCTGGTGCTGGCTGGATCAAGTCCCAGTGCAGACTGGGGCCAGGTCCTGGTGCAGACTGGAACCAATTCCCGGAGCAGACTGGGGCCAGGTCCTGGTGCAGACTGGGGCCAAGTCCTGGTGCAAACTGCAGCCAATTCCCGGTGCAGACTGGAGCCAAGTCCCGGTGCGGACTGGAGCCAAGTCCCGGTGTAAACTGGACCCAAGTCCCGGTGCAGACTGGAACCAAGTTCCGGTGTAGACTTGAGCCAAGTCCCAGTGCAGACTAGAGCCAAGTCCTGGGGCAGACTGGAACCATGTCTCTGTGCAGGTACCGGAACCAAGTCTGGGTGCAAATTGGAGTTAAGTCCCAGTGCAGTCTCAAGCCAAGTCCCGGTGCAGACTGGAACCAAGTTCCGGTGTAGACGTGAGCCAAGTCCTGGTGCAGACTGGAGCCAAGTCCCGGTGCAGACTGGAGCGTAGTCCCGGTGCAGATTGGAGCTAAGTCCCAGTGCAGACTGGAGCCAAGTCCCGGTGCAGACGGGAACCAAGTCCTGGTGCAGACTGGAGCCAACTCCCGGTGCAGACTGGAGCTAACTCCCGATGCGGATTGGGGCCATTCCCGGTGCGGACTGGAGCCAAGTCCCGGTGCAGACTGGAAACAAGTCCCGGTGTAGACTGGACCAAGTCCCGGTGCAAACTGGAGTCAAGTCCTGGTGCAGACAGGAGCCAAGTCCTGGTGCAGACTGGAGCCATGTCCCGGCGTAGACTGGTGCCAAGTTCCGGTGCAGACTGGAACCAAGTCCCGGTGCAGACTGGCGCCAAGTCCCGGTGCGGAGTGGAACCAAGTCCCGGTGCAGACTGGAGCCTAGTCCCAGTGCAGGCTGGAACCAAGTCCCGATGCAGACTGGAGCCAAGTCCTGGTGCAGGCTGTTGCCAAGGCCTGGTGCAGACTGGAGCCAAGTCCCGGTGCTGACTGGAGCCTAGTCCTGGTGCAGACTGGTGCCAAGTTCTGGTGCAGAGTGGAACCAAGTCCTGGTGCAGACTGGAGCTAAGTCCCGGTGCAGACTGTTGCCAAGTGACAGTGTAGACTGGAACCATGTCTCGGTGCGGACTGGAACCAAGTCCTGGTGAAGGCTGGATCAAATCCCGGTGTAGACTTGAGCCAAGTCCCAGTGCAGACTAGAGCCAAGTTCTGGTGCAGACTGGAGCCAAGTCCCAGTGCAGACTAGAGCCAGGTCCTGGTGCAGACTGGTGCCAAGGTCCGGTGCAATTTGGAGCCAAGTCCCGGTGCAGACTGGAGCCAGGTCCTGGTGCAGACTGGTGCCAAGGTCCGGTGCAATTTGGAGCCAAGTCCCGGTGCAGACTGGAGCCAAGTCCCAGTGCAGACTGGAGCTAATTCCCGGTGCAGACTGGAACCAAGTCCCGGTGCAGACTGGAAACAAGTCCCAGTGCAGACTGGAGCCAAGTCCTGGTGCAGACTGGAACCATGTCCTGGTGCAGACTGGGGCCAGGCCCCGGTGCAGACTGGAACCAGGTCCTGGTGCTGACTGGAACCAAGTCCCGGTGCTGATTGCAGCCAACTCCTGGTGCAGACTGGAGCGTAGTCCCGGTGCAGATTGGAGCTAAGTCCCGGTGCAGACTGGAGCCAAGTCCCGGTGCGGACTGGAACCAAGTCCCGGTGCAGACTGGAGCCAAGTCCCCGTACAGACTGGAGCTAACTCCCGGTGCGGATTGGGGCCAAGTCCCGGTGCGGACTGGAGACAAGTCCCGGTGTTGACTGGGCCAAGTCCCGGTGCAAACTGGAGCCCAGTCCTGGTGCAGACTGGAGCCAAGTCCCGGTGTAGACTGGTGCCAAGTTCCGGTGCAGACTGGAACCAAGTCCCGGTGCAGACTGGGGCCAAGTCCCGGTGCAGACTGGAACCATGTCCCAGTACAGACTGGAACCAAGTCCCGGTGCAGACTGGAGCCAAATCCTGGTGCAGACTGGCGCCATGTCCCGGTGTAGACTGGGGCCAAGTTCTGGTGCAGACTGGAACCAAGTCCCGATGCAGACTGGGGCCAAGTCCCGGTGCGGAGTGGAACCAAGTCCCAGTGCAGACTGGAACCAAGTCCCAGTGCAGTCTGGAGCCAAGTCCCAGTGCAGACTAGAGCCAGGTCCTGGTGCAGTCTGGTGCCAAGGTCCGGTGCAGATTGGAGCCACGACCCGATGCAGACTGGAACCAAGTCCTGGTGCAGACCGGAACCAAGTCTCGGTGCAGATTGGAGTTAAGTCCCAGTGCTGTCTCAAGCCAAGTCCCAGTGCGGTCTAGAATTTAGTCCCAGTGCAGACTGGAGCCTGGCCTTGGTGCAGACTGGAACCAAGTCTTAGTGCAGACTGGATCAAGTCCCGGTGCAGACTGGAACCAAGTCCTAGTGCAGACTGGATCAAGTCCCGGTGCAGACTGGAGCCAAGACCCGGTGCAGACTGGAGCCAAGTCCCGGTGCAGACTGGAGCCAAGACCCGGTGCAGACTGGAGCCAAGTCCCGGTGCAGACTGGAGCCAAAAACAAGTGCAGACAGGAACCAAGTCCCGGTGCCGACTGGGGCCAAGTCCCGGTGTAGATTGGAACCAAGTCCTGGTGCAGACTGGATCAAGTCCCAGTGCAGACTGGAATCAAGTCCCGGTGCAGACTGGAACCATGTCTCTGTGCAGATTGGAGTCAAGTTGCGGTGCGGAGCGTAACCAAGTCTCGGTGCGGAGTGGAACCAAGTCTCGGTGCGGAGTGGAACCAAGTCCCGTTGCAGACTGGAACCAAGTCCCGGTGCAGACTGGGTCCTGGTCCTGGTGCAGACTGTAACCAAGTCCTGTTGCAGACTGGAGCCAAGTCCCGGTGCAGACTGAGCCAAGTCCCGGTGCAGACTGGAGCCAAGTCCCGGTGCGGACTGGAACCAAGTCCCGGTGCAGACTGGAACTAAGTCCCAGTGCAGACTGGAGCCAAATCCCGGTGCAGACAGCAACCATGTCTCCGTGTGGACTGGAACCAAGTCCTGGTGCAGACTGGAACCAAGTCCTGGTGCAGACTGGTGCCAAGTCCTGGTGCTGGCTGGATCAAGTCCCGGTGCAGACTGGAGCCAAGTCCCGGTGCAGACTTGGGCCAGGTCCTGGTGCAGACTGGAACCAATTCTCGGTGCAGACTGGGGCCAAGTCACGGTGCAGACTGGAACCATGTCCCAGTGCAGACTGGAACCAAGTCCTGGTGCAGACTGGGGCCAAGTCCTGGTGCTGGCTGGATCAAGTCCCGGTGCAGACTGGAGCCAAGTCCCGGTGCAGACTGGGGCCAGGTCCTGGTGCAGACTGGAACCAATTCTCGGTGCAGACAGGGGCCAAGTCCCGGTGCAGACTGGAACCATGTCCCAATGCAGACTGGAACCAAGTGCTGGTGCAGACTGGGGCCAAGTCCCGGTGCAGACTGGAACCATGTCCCAGTGCAGACTGGAACCAAGTCCTGGTGCAGACTGGAGCCAAGTCCTGGTGCAGACTGGTGCCAAGTTCTGGTGCAGACTGGAACCAAGTCCCGGTGCAGACTGGGGCCAAGTCCCGGTGCAGACTGGAACCATGTCCCAGTGCAGACTGGAACCAAGTCCCGGTGCAGACTGGAGCCAAATCCTGGTGCAGACTGGCGCCATGTCCCGGTGGAGACTGGGGCCAAGTTCCGGTGCAGACTGGAACCAATTCTCGGTGCAGTCTGGGGCCAAGTCCCGGTGCAGACTGGGGCCAGGTCCTGGTGCAGACTGGAACCAATTCTCGGTGCAGTCTGGGGCCAAGTCCCGGTGCAGACTGGAGCCAAGTTCCGGTGTAGACTGGAACCATGTCTCGGTGCGGACTGGAACCAAGTCCTGGTGAAGGCTGGATCAAATCCCGGTGCAGACTGGAGCCTAGTCCCAGTGCAGACTGGAACCAAGTTCCGGTGTAGACTTGAGCCAAGTCCCAGTGCAGACTAGAGCCAAGTCCTGGTGTAGACTGGAGCCAAGTCCCAGTGCAGACTAGAGCCAGGTCCTGGTGCAGATTGGTGCCAAGGTCTGGTGCAAATTGGAGCCAAGTCCCCGTGCAGACTGGAGCCAAGTCCCGGTGCAGACTGGAGCCAAGTCCTGGTCCAGACTGGCGCCATGTCCCGGTGTAGACTGGGGCCAAGTTCCGGTGCAGACTGGAACCAAGTCCCGATGCAGACTGGGGCCAAGTCCCGGTGCGGAGTGGAACCAAGTCCCAGTGCAGACTGGAGCCTAGTCCCAGTGCAGAGTGGAACCAAGTCCCGGTGCAGACTGGAGCCAAGCCCTGGTGCAGACTGGAGCCAAGTCCTGGTGCAGACTGGAGCCCAGTCTCGGTGCTGACTGGAGCCTAGTCCTGGTGCAGACTGGAACCAAGTCCTGGTGCAGACTGGAGCTAAGTCCCGGTGCAGACTGTTGCCAAGTTCTAGTGCAGACTGCAGCCAAGCCCCAGTGCAGACTGGAGCCAAATCCAGGTGCAGACTGGAGCCAAGTCCCAGTGCAGACTAGAGCCAGGTCCTGGTGCAGACTGGTGCCAAGTTCTCGTGCAGATTGGAGCCAAGTCCCGATGCAGACTGGAACCAAGTCCTGGTGCAGACTGGAACCAAGTCCTGGTGCAGATTGGAGTTAAGTCCCAGTGCTGTCTCAAGCCAAGTCCCAGTGTGGACTGGAATCTAGTCCCAGTGCAGACTGGAGCATGGCCTTGGTGCAGACTGGAGCTAAGCCCCGGTGCAGACTGGTGCCAAGTTCTAGTGCAGACTGGAACCAAGCACCAGTGCAGACTGGAGCCAAATCCCGGTGCAGACAGCAACCATGTCTCCGTGTGGACTGGAACCAAGTCCTGGTGCAGACTGGAACCAAGTCCTGGTGCAGACTGGTGCCAAGTCCTGGTGCTGGCTGGATCAAGTCCCGGTGCAGACTGGAGCCAAGTCCCGGTGCAGACTGGGGCCAGGTCCTGGTGCAGACTGGAACCAATTCTCGGTGCAGATTGGGGCCAAGTCCCGGTGCAGACTGTAACCATGTCTCCGTGCGGACTGGAACCAAGTCCCACAGCAGTCTGGTGCCAAGGTCTGGTGCGGTTTGGAGCTAAGTCCCGCTGCAGACTGGAACCAAGTCCTGGTGCAGGCTGGAACCAAGTCCTGGTGCTGGCTGGATCAAGTCCCAGTGCAGACTGGGGCCAGGTCCTGGTGCAGACTGGAACCAATTCCCGGAGCAGACTGGGGCCAGGTCCTGGTGCAGACTGGGGCCAAGTCCTGGTGCAAACTGCAGCCAATTCCCGGTGCAGACTGGAGCCAAGTCCCGGTGCGGACTGGAGCCAAGTCCCGGTGTAAACTGGACCCAAGTCCCGGTGCAGACTGGAACCAAGTTCCGGTGTAGACTTGAGCCAAGTCCCAGTGCAGACTAGAGCCAAGTCCTGGGGCAGACTGGAACCATGTCTCTGTGCAGGTACCGGAACCAAGTCTGGGTGCAAATTGGAGTTTAGTCCCAGTGCAGTCTCAAGCCAAGTCCCGGTGCAGACTGGAACCAAGTTCCGGTGTAGACGTGAGCCAAGTCCCAGTGCAGACTAGAGCCAAGTCCTGGTGCAGACTGGAGCCAAGTCCCGGTGCAGACTGGAGCGTAGTCCCGGTGCAGATTGGAGCTAAGTCCCAGTGCAGACTGGAGCCAAGTCCCGGTGCAGACTGGAACCAAGTCCTGGTGCAGACTGGAGCCAACTGCCGGTGCAGACTGGAGCTAACTCCCGATGCGGATTGGGGCCATTCCCGGTGCGGACTGGAGTCAAGTCCCGGTGCAGACTGGAAACAAGTCCCGGTGTAGACTGGACCAAGTCCCGGTGCAAACTGGAGTCAAGTCCTGGTGCAGACAGGAGCCAAGTCCTGGTGCAGACTGGAGCCATGTCCCGGCGTAGACTGGTGCCAAGTTACGGTGCAGACTGGAACCAAGTCCCGGTGCAGACTGGGGCCAAGTCCCGGTGCGGAGTGGAACCAAGTCCCGGTGCAGACTGGAGCCAAGTCCTGGTGCAGGCTGTTGCCAAGGCCTGGTGCAGACTGGAGCCAAGTCCCGGTGCTGACTGGAGCCTAGTCCTGGTGCAGACTGATGCCAAGTTCTGGTGCAGAGTGGAACCAAGTCCTGGTGCAGACTGGAGCTAAGTCCCGGTGCAGACTGTTGCCAAGTGACAGTGTAGACTGGAACCATGTCTCGGTGCGGACTGGAACCAAGTCCTGGTGAAGGCTGGATCAAATCCCGGTGTAGACTTGAGCCAAGTCCCAGTGCAGACTAGAGCCAAGTCCTGGTGCAGACTGGAGCCAAGTCCCAGTGCAGACTAGAGCCAGGTCCTGGTGCAGACTGGTGCCAAGGTCCGGTGCAATTTGGAGCCAAGTCCCAGTGCAGACTGGAGCCAGGTCCTGGTGCAGACTGGTGCCAAGGTCCGGTGCAATTTGGAGCCAAGTCCCGGTGCAGACTGGTGCCAAGTCCCAGTGCAGACTGGAGCTAATTCCCGGTGCAGACTGGAACCAAGTCCCGGTGCAGACTGGAAACAAGTCCCAGTGCAGACTGGAGCCAAGTCCTGGTGCAGACTGGAACCATGTCCTGGTGCAGACTGGGGCCAGGCCCCGGTGCAGACTGGAACCAGGTCCTGGTGCTGACTGGAACCAAGTCCCGGTGCTGATTGCAGCCAACTCCTGGTGCAGACTGGAGCGTAGTCCCGGTGCAAATTGGAGCTAAGTCCCGGTGCAGACTGGAGCCAAGTCCCGGTGCGGACTGGAACCAAGTCCCGGTGCAGACTGGAGCCAAGTCCCCGTACAGACTGGAGCTAACTCCCTGTGCTGATTGGGGCCAAGTCCCGATGCGGACTGGAGACAAGTCCCGGTGTTGACTGGGCCAAGTCCCGGTGCAAACTGGAGCCAAGTCCTGGTGCAGACTGGAGCCAAGTCCCGGTGTAGACTGGTGCCAAGTTCCGGTGCAGACTGGAACCAAGTCCCGGTGCAGACTGGGGCCAAGTCCCGGTGCAGACTGGAACCATGTCCCAGTGCAGACTGGAACCAAGTCCCGGTGCAGACTGGAGCCAAATCCTGGTGCAGACTGGCGCCATGTCCCGGTGTAGACTGGGCCAAGTTCTGGTGCAGACTGGAACCAAGTCCCGATGCAGACTGGGGCCAAGTCCCGGTGCGGAGTGGAACCAAGTCCCAGTGCAGACTGGAGCCTAGTCCCAGTGCAGACTGGAACCAAGTCCCGGCGCAGACTGGAGCCAAGTCCTGGTGCAGACTGGAGCCAAGTCCTGGTGCAGACTGGAGCCAAGTCTCGGTGCTGACTGGAGCCTAGTCCTAGTGCAGACTGGTGCCAAGTCCTGGTGAAGAGTGGAACCAACTCCTGGTGCAGACTGGAGCTAAGTCCCGGTGCAGACTGTTGCCAAGTTCTAGTGCAGACTGCAACCAAGCCCCAGGGCTGACTGTAGCCAAATCCAGGTGCAGACTGGAGCCAAGTCCCAGTGCAGACTAGAGCCAGGTCCTGGTGCAGTCTGGTGCCAAGGTCCGGTGCAGATTGGAGCCACGACCCGATGCAGACTGGAGGCAAGTCCTGGTGCAGACTGGAACCATGTCTCTGTGCAGATTGGAGTTAAGTCCCAGTGCTGTCTCAAGCCAAGTCCCAGTGCGGTCTGGAATTTAGTCCCAGTGCAGACTGGAGCCTGGCCTTGGTGCAGACTGGAACCAAGTCCTAGTGCAGACTGGATCAAGTCCCGGTGCAGACTGGGGCCAAGTCCTGGTGCAGACTGGAACCAAGACCCAGTGCATACTGGAGCCAAATCCCGGTGCAGACTGGAGCTAAGTCCCGGTGCAGACTGGTGCCAAGTTCTAGTGCAGACTGGAACCAAGCCCCAGTGCAGACTGGAGCCAAATCCCGGTGCAGACAGCAACCATGTCTCCGTGTGGACTGGAACCAAGTCCTGGTGCAGACTGGAACCAAGTCCTGGTGCAGACTGGTGCCAAGTCCTGGTGCTGGCTGGATCAAGTCCCGGTGCAGACTGGAGCCAAGTCCTGGTGCAGACTGGGGCCAGGTCCTGGTGCAGACTGGAACCAATTCTCGGTGCAGTCTGGGGCCAAGTCCCGGTGCAGACTGGAACCATGTCTCTGTGCAGACCGGAACCAAGTCTCGGTGCAGATTGGAGTTAAGTCCCAGTGCTGTCTCAAGCCAAGTCCCAGTGCGGTCTAGAATTTAGTCCCAGTGCAGACTGGAGCCTGGCCTTGGTGCAGACTGGAACCAAGTCTTAGTGCAGACTGGATCAAGTCCCGGTGCAGACTGGAACCAAGTCCTAGTGCAGACTGGATCAAGTCCCGGTGCAGACTGGAGCCAAGACCCGGTGCAGACTGGAGCCAAGTCCCGGTGCAGACTGGAGCCAAGACCCGGTGCAGACTGGAGCCAAGACCCGGTGCAGACTGGAGCCAAGTCCCAGTGCAGGCTAGAGCCAGGTCCTGGTGCAGACTGGTGCCAAGGTCCGGTGCAAATTGGAGCCAAGTCCCAGTGCAGACTGGAGCCAGGTCCTGGTGCAGACTGGAAACAAGTCCCAGTGCAGACTGGAGCCAAGTCCCGGTGCAGACTGGAGCCAAGTCCCGGTGCAGACTGGAACCAAGTCCCGGTGTAGACTGGAGCCAGGTCCCAATGCAGACTGGAGCCAAGTCCTGGTGCAGTCTGGAACCAAGTCCCAGTGCAGACTGGAGCCAAGTCCTGATGCAGACTGGGGCCAAGTCCCAGTGCAGGCTGGAGCCAAGTCCTGGTGCAGACTGGGGCCAGGTCCTGGTGCAGACTGGAACCAAGTCCTGGTGCATACTGGGGCCAAGTCCCGGTGTAGATTGGAACCAAGTCCCGGTGCAGGCTGGAGCCAAGACCCAGCGCAGACTGGAGCCATGTCCCGTTGCGGAATGGAGCCAAGCCCCCGTGCAGACAAGAACCAAGTCCCGTGCAGGCTGGGGCCAGGTCCCGGTGTAGACTGGAACCAAATCCTGGTGCAGACTGGAGCCAAGTCCTTGTGCAAACTGGAGCCAAGTCCCGGTGCAGACTGGAGCCAAGTCCCGGTGCGGACTGGAGCCATGTCCCGGTGTAGACTTGAGCCAAGTCCCAGTGCAGACTAGAGCCAAGTCCTGGTGCAGACTGGAGCCAAGTCCCAGTGCAGGCTAGAGCCAGGTCCTGGTGCAGACTGGTGCCAAGGTCCGGTGCAAATTGGAGCCAAGTCCCAGTGCAGACTGGAGCCAGGTCCTGGTACAGACTGGAAACAAGTCCCAGTGCAGACTGGAGCCAAGTCCCGGTGCAGACTGGAGCCAAGTCCCGGTGCAGACTGGAACCAAGTCCCGGTGTAGACTGGAGCCAGGTCCCAATGCAGACTGGAGCCAAGTCCTGGTGCAGTCTGGAACCAAGTCCCAGTGCAGACTGGAGCCAAGTCCTGATGCAGACTGGGGCCAAGTCCCAGTGCAGGCTGGAGCCAAGTCCTGGTGCAGACTGG
This sequence comes from Hemiscyllium ocellatum, assembly GCF_020745735.1. Taxonomy (NCBI): domain Eukaryota; kingdom Metazoa; phylum Chordata; class Chondrichthyes; order Orectolobiformes; family Hemiscylliidae; genus Hemiscyllium; species Hemiscyllium ocellatum. The sequence continues at coordinate 20,586 of NW_026868376.1, forward strand.
TGCCAAGTCCCAGTGCAGACTGGAGCTAAGTCCCGGTGCGGACTGGAGCCAAGTCCCGGTGCAGACCGGAAACAAGTCCCGGTGTAGACTGGACCAAGTCCCAGTGCAAACTGGAGCCATGCCATGGTGCAGACTGGAGCCAAGTCTTGGTGCAGACTGGAGCCTTGTCCCGGTGTAGACTGGTTCCAAGTTCCGGTGCAGACTGGAACCATGTCCTGGTGCAGACTGGGGCCATGCCCCGGTGCGGAGTGGAACCAAGTCCCGGTGCTGACTGGAACCAAGTCCCGGTGCAGATTGCAGCCAAGTCCCGGTGCAGACTGGAGCGTAGTCCCGGTGCAGATTGGAGCTACGTCCCGGTTCAGACCGGAGCCAAGTCCCGGGGCAGACTGGAGCCAAGTCCTGGTGCAGACTGGGGCCAGGTCCTGGTGCAGACTGGAGCCAGGTCCTGGTGCAGACTGGGGCCAAGTCCCGGTGTAGATTGGAACCAAGTCCTGGTGCATACTGGGGCCAAGTCCCGGTGTAGATTGGAACCAAGTCTCGGTGCAGTCTGGAGCCAAGACCCAGCGCAGACTGGAGCCATGTCCCGGTGCGGAATGGAGCCAAGCCCCGGTGCAGACAAGAACCAAGTCCCGTGCAGGCTGGGGCCAGATCCCGGTGTAGACTGGAACCAAATCCTGGTGCAGACTGGAGCCAAGTCCTTGTGCAAACTGGAGCCAAGTCCCGGTGCAGACTGGAGCCAAGTCCTGGTGCAGACTAGAGCCAAGTCCTGGTGCAGACTGGAGCCAAGTCCCAGTGCAGGCTAGAGCCAGGTCCTGGTGCAGACTGGTGCCAAGGTCCGGTGCAAATTGGAGCCAAGTCCCAGTGCAGACTGGAGCCAGGTCCTGGTGCAGACTGGGGCCAAGTCCCAGTGCAGACTGGAGCCAAGTCCCGGTGCAGACTGGAGCCAAGTCCCGGTGCAGACTGGAACCAAGTCCCGGTGTAGACTGGAGCCAGGTCCCAGTGCAGACTGGAGCCAAGTCCTGGTGCAGTCTGGAACCAAGTCCCAGTGCAGACTGGAGCCAAGTCCTGATGCAGACTGGGGCCAAGTCCCAGTGCAGGCTGGAGCCAAGTCATGGTGCAGACTGGTGCCAAGTCCCAGTGCAGACTGGAGCTAAGTCCCGGTGCGGATTGGAGCCAAGTCCCGGTGCAGACCGGAAACAAGTCCCGGTGTAGACTGGACCAAGTCCCAGTGCAAACTGGAGCCATGCCATGGTGCAGACTGGAGCCAAGTCTTGGTGCAGACTGGAGCCTTGTCCCGGTGTAGACTGGTTCCAAGTTCCGGTGCAGACTGGAACCATGTCCTGGTGCAGACTGGGGCCAAGCCCCGGTGCGGAGTGGAACCAAGTCCTGGTGCTGACTGGAACCAAGTCCCGGTGCAGATTGCAGCCAAGTCCCGGTGCAGACTGGAGCGTAGTGCCGGTGCAGATTGGAGCTACGTCCCGGTTCAGACCGGAGCCAAGTCCCGGGGCAGACTGGAGCCAAGTCCTGGTGCAGACTGGGGCCAGGTCCTGGTGCAGACTGGAGCCAGGTCCTGGTGCAGACTGGGGCCAAGTCCCGGTGTAGATTGGAACCAAGTCCTGGTGCATACTGGGGCCAAGTCCCGGTGTAGATTGGAACCAAGTCCCGGTGCAGGCTAGAGCCAAGACCCAGCGCAGACTGGAGCCATGTCCCGGTGCGGAATGGAGCCAAGCCCCGGTGCAGACAAGAACCAAGTCCCGTGCAGGCTGGGGCCAGGTCCCGGTGCAGACTGGAGCGTGGTCCCGGTGCAGATTGGAACTACGTTCCGGTTCAGACCGGAGCCAAGTCCCGTGGCAGTCTGGAGCCAAGTCCTGGTGCAGACTGGGGCCAGGTCCTGGTGCAGACTGGAACCAATTCCCAGTGCAGACTGGGGCCAAGTCCCGGTGCAGACTGCAGCCAAGTCCTGGTGCAGACTGGTGCCAAGGTCCGGTGCAGATTGGAGACAAGTCCCGGTGCAGACTGGAACTATGTCTCTGTGCAGACCGGAACCAAGTCTCGGTGCAGATTGGAGTTTTAAGTCCCAGTGCAGTCTCAAACCATGTCCCAGTCCGGACTGGAATCTAGTCCCAGTGCAGACTGGAGCCTGGCCTTGGTGCAAACTGGAACCAAGTCCTAGTGCAGACTGGATCAAGTCCCGGTGCAGACTGGAGCCAAGACCCAGTGCAGACTGGGGCCAAGTCCCGGTGCAGACTGCAGCCAAGTCCTGGTGCAGACTGGTGCCAAGGTCCGGTGCAGATTGGAGACAAGTCCCGGTGCAGACTGGAACTATGTCTCTGTGCAGACCGGAACCAAGTCTCGGTGCAGATTGGAGTTTTAAGTCCCAGTGCAGTCTCAAACCATGTCCCAGTCCGGACTGGAATCTAGTCCCAGTGCAGACTGGAGCCTGGCCTTGGTGCAAACTGGAACCAAGTCCTAGTGCAGACTGGATCAAGTCCCGGTGCAGACTGGAGCCAAGACCCAGTGCAGACTGGAGCCAGGTCCTGGTGCAGACTGGGGCCAAGTCCCGGTGTAGATTGGAACCAAGTCCTGGTGCATACTGGGGCCAAGTCCCGGTGTAGATTGGAACCAAGTCCTGGTGCAGACTGGGGCCAAGTCCCGGTGTAGATTGGAACCAAGTCCTGGTGCATACTGGGGCCAAGTCCCGGTGTAGATTGGAACCAAGTCCCGGTGCAGGCTGGAGCCAAGACCCAGCGCAGACTGGAGCCATGTCCCGGTGCGGAATGGAGCCAAGCCCCGGTGCAGACAAGAACCAAGTCCCGTGCAGGCTGGGGCCAGGTCCCGGTGTAGACTGGAACCAAATCCTGGTGCAGACTGGAGTCAAGTCCCGGTGCAGACTGGAGCCAAGTCCCGGTGCGGACTGGAGCCATGTCCCGGTGTAGACTTGAGCCAAGTCCCAGTGCAGACTAGAGCCAAGTCCTGGTGCAGACTGGAGCCAAGTCCCAGTGCAGGCTAGAGCCAGGTCCTGGTGCAGACTGGTGCCAAGGTCCGGTGCAAATTGGAGCCAAGTCCCAGTGCAGACTGGAGCCAGGTCCTGGTGCAGACTGGAAACAAGTCCCAGTGCAGACTGGAGCCAAGTCCTGATGCAGACTGGTGCCAAGTCCCAGTGCAGACTGGAGCCAAGTCCCGGTGCAGACTGGAGCCAAGTCCCGGTGCAGGCTGGAACCAAGTCCCGGTGTAGACTGGAGCCAGGTCCCAGTGCAGACTGGAGACAAGTCCTGGTGCAGTCTGGAACCAAGTCCCAGTGCAGACTGGAGCCAAGTCCTGATGCAGACTGGGGCCAAGTCCCAGTGCAGGCTGGAGCCAAGTCCTGGTGCAGACTGGTGCCAAGTCCCAGTGCAGACTGGAGCCAAGTCCAGGTGCAGACTGGAACCAAGTCCCGGTGCAGACTGGTGCCAAGTTCCGGTGCAGACCGAAGCCAAGTCCTGGTGCAGACTGGTGCCAAGTTCCGGTGCAGACTGGAACCAAGTCCTGGTGCAGACTGGGGCCAAGTTTCCGGTGCGGAGTGGAACCAAGTCCCGGTGCAGACTGGAGCCTAGTCCCAGTGTTGACTGGATCCAAGTCCCGGTGCAGACTGGAGCCAAGTCCTGGTGCAGACTGGAGCCAAGTCCTGGTGCAGACTGGAGCCAAGTCCCAGTGCAGTCTGGTGCTAAGTCCCGGTGCGGATTGGAGCCAAGTCCCGGTGCGGACTGGAAACAAGTCCCGGTGTATACAGGACCAAGTCCTGGTGCAAACTGGAGCCAAGTCCTGGTGCAGACTGGAGTCATGTCTTGGTGCAGACTGGAGCCTTGTCCCGGTGTAGACTGGTTCCAAGTTCCTGTGCAGACTGGAACCAAGTCCCGGTGCAGACTGGAGCCATGTCCCAGTGTAGACTGGTGCCAAGTTCCGGTGCAGACCGAAGCCAAGTCCTGGTGCAGACTGGAGCCAAGTCCTGGTGCAGACAGGAGCCATGTCCAGGTGTAGACTGGTGCCAAGTTCCATTGCAGACTGGAACCGAGTCCCGGTGCAGACTGGGGCCAAGTCCCGGTGCGGAGTGGAACCAAGTCCCGGTGCAGACTGGAGCCTAGTCCCAGTGCAGACTGGAACCAAGTCCCGGTGTAGACTGGAGCCAGGTCCCAGTGCAGACTGGAGACAAGTCCTGGTGCAGTCTGGAACCAAGTCCCAGTGCAGACTGGAGACAAGTCCTGATGCAGACTGGGGCCAAGTCCTGGTGCAGAGTGGAACCAAGTCCTGGTGCAGACTGGAGCTAAGTCCCGGTGCAGACTTGAGCCAAGTCCCAGTGCAGACTGGAACCAAGTCCCGGTGTAGACTGGAGCCAGGTCCCAGTGCAGACTGGAGACAAGTCCTGGTGCAGTCTGGAACCAAGTCCCAGTGCAGACTGGAGACAAGTCCTGATGCAGACTGGGGCCAAGTCCCAGTGCAGGCTGGAGCCAAGTCCTGGTGCAGACTGGTGCCAAGTCCCAGTGCAGACTGGAGCTAAGTCCCGGTGCGGACTGGAGCCAAGTCCCAGTGCAGACCGGAAACAAGTCCCGGTGTAGATTGGACCAAATCCCAGTGCAAACTGGAGCCATGCCATGGTGCAGACTGGAGCCTTGTCCCGGTGTAGACTGGTTCCAAGTTCCGGTGCAGACTGGAACCATGTCCTGGTGCAGACTGGGGCCAAGCCCCGGTGCGGAGTGGAACCAAGTCCCGGTGCTGACTGGAACCAAGTCCCGGTGCAGATTGCAGCCAAGTCCCGGTGCAGACTGGAGCGTGGTCCCGGTGCAGATTGGAGCTACGTTCCGGTTCAGACCGGAGCCAAGTCCCGGTGCAGTCTGGAGCCAAGTCCTGGTGCAGACTGGGGCCAGGTCCTGGTGCAGACTGGAACCAATTCCCAGTGCAGACTGGGGCCAAGTCCCGGTGCAGACTGCAGCCAAGTCCTGGTGCAGACTGGTGCCAAGGTCCGGTGCAGATTGGAGACAAGTCCCGGTGCAGACTGGAACTATGTCTCTGTGCAGACCGGAACCAAGTCTCGGTGCAGATTGGAGTTTTAAGTCCCAGTGCAGTCTCAAACCATGTCCCAGTCCGGACTGGAATCTAGTCCCAGTGCAGACTGGAGCCTGGCCTTGGTGCAAACTGGAACCAAGTCCTAGTGCAGACTGGATCAAGTCCCGGTGCAGACTGGAGCCAAGACCCAGTGCAGACTGGAGCCAGGTCCTGGTGCAGACTGGGGCCAAGTCCCGGTGTAGATTGGAACCAAGTCCTGGTGCATACTGGGGCCAAGTCCCGGTGTAGATTGGAACCAAGTCCTGGTGCAGACTGGGGCCAAGTCCCGGTGTAGATTGGAACCAAGTCCTGGTGCATACTGGGGCCAAGTCCCGGTGTAGATTGGAACCAAGTCCCGGTGCAGGCTGGAGCCAAGACCCAGCGCAGACTGGAGCCATGTCCCGGTGCGGAATGGAGCCAAGCCCCGGTGCAGACAAGAACCAAGTCCCGTGCAGGCTGGGGCCAGGTCCCGGTGTAGACTGGAACCAAATCCTGGTGCAGACTGGAGTCAAGTCCCGGTGCAGACTGGAGCCAAGTCCCGGTGCGGACTGGAGCCAAGTCCTGGTGCAGACTGGAGCCAAGTCCCAGTGCAGGCTAGAGCCAGGTCCTGGTGCAGACTGGTGCCAAGGTCCGGTGCAAATTGGAGCCAAGTCCCAGTGCAGACTGGAGCCAGGTCCTGGTGCAGACTGGAAACAAGTCCCAGTGCAGACTGGAGCCAAGTCCCGGTGCAGACTGGTGCCAAGTCCCAGTGCAGACTGGAGCTAAGTCCCGGTGCGGACTGGAGCCAAGTCCCAGTGCAGACCGGAAACAAGTCCCGGTGTAGATTGGACCAAGTCCCAGTGCAAACTGGAGCCATGCCATGGTGCAGACTGGAGCCTTGTCCCGGTGTAGACTGGTTCCAAGTTCCGGTGCAGACTGGAACCATGTCCTGGTGCAGACTGGGGCCAAGCCCCGGTGCGGAGTGGAACCAAGTCCCGGTGCTGACTGGAACCAAGTCCCGGTGCAGATTGCAGCCAAGTCCCGGTGCAGACTGGAGCGTGGTCCCGGTGCAGATTGGAGCTACGTTCCGGTTCAGACCGGAGCCAAGTCCCGGGGCAGTCTGGAGCCAAGTCCTGGTGCAGACTGGGGCCAGGTCCTGGTGCAGACTGGAACCAATTCCCAGTGCAGACTGAGGCCAAGTCCCGGTGCAGACTGCAGCCAAGTCCTGGTGCAGACTGGTGCCAAGGTCCGGTGCAGATTGGAGACAAGTCCCGGTGCAGACTGGAACTATGTCTCTGTGCAGACCGGAACCAAGTCTCGGTGCAGATTGGAGTTTTAAGTCCCAGTGCAGTCTCAAACCATGTCCCAGTCCGGACTGGAATCTAGTCCCAGTGCAGACTGGAGCCTGGCCTTGGTGCAAACTGGAACCAAGTCCTAGTGCAGACTGGATCAAGTCCCGGTGCAGACTGGAGCCAAGACCCAGTGCAGACTGGAGCCAGGTCCTGGTGCAGACTGGGGCCAAGTCCCGGTGTAGATTGGAACCAAGTCCTGGTGCATACTGGGGCCAAGTCCCGGTGTAGATTGGAACCAAGTCCTGGTGCAGACTGGGGCCAAGTCCCGGTGTAGATTGGAACCAAGTCCCGGTGCAGGCTGGAGCCAAGACCCAGCGCAGACTGGAGCCATGTCCCGGTGCGGAATGGAGCCAAGCCCCGGTGCAGACAAGAACCAAGTCCCGTGCAGGCTGGGGCCAGGTCCCGGTGTAGACTGGAACCAAATCCTGGTGCAGACTGGAGTCAAGTCCCGGTGCAGACTGGAGCCAAGTCCCGGTGCGGACTGGAGCCATGTCCCGGTGTAGACTTGAGCCAAGTCCCAGTGCAGACTAGAGCCAAGTCCTGGTGCAGACTGGAGCCAAGTCTTGGTGCAGACTGGAGCCTTGTCCCGGTGTAGACTGGTTCCAAGTTCCGGTGCAGACTGGAACCATGTCCTGGTGCAGACTGGGGCCAAGCCCCGGTGCGGAGTGGAACCAAGTCCTGGTGCTGACTGGAACCAAGTCCCGGTGCAGATTGTAGCCAAGTCCCGGTGCAGACTGGAGCGTAGTGCCGGTGCAGATTGGAGCTACGTCCCGGTTCAGACCGGAGCCAAGTCCCGGGGCAGACTGGAGCCAAGTCCTGGTGCAGACTGGGGCCAAGTCCTGGTGCAGACTGGAGCCAGGTCCTGGTGCAGACTGGGGCCAAGTCCCGGTGTAGATTGGAACCAAGTCCTGGTGCATACTGGGGCCAAGTCCCGGTGTAGATTGGAACCAAGTCCCGGTGCAGGCTAGAGCCAAGACCCAGCGCAGACTGGAGCCATGTCCCGGTGCGGAATGGAGCCAAGCCCCGGTGCAGACAAGAACCAAGTCCCGTGCAGGCTGGGGCCAGGTCCCGGTGCAGACTGGAGCGTGGTCCCGGTGCAGATTGGAACTACGTTCCGGTTCAGACCGGAGCCAAGTCCCGTGGCAGTCTGGAGCCAAGTCCTGGTGCAGACTGGGGCCAGGTCCTGGTGCAGACTGGAACCAATTCCCAGTGCAGACTGGGGCCAAGTCCCGGTGCAGACTGCAGCCAAGTCCTGGTGCAGACTGGTGCCAAGGTCCGGTGCAGATTGGAGACAAGTCCCGGTGCAGACTGGAACTATGTCTCTGTGCAGACCGGAACCAAGTCTCGGTGCAGATTGGAGTTTTAAGTCCCAGTGCAGTCTCAAACCATGTCCCAGTCCGGACTGGAATCTAGTCCCAGTGCAGACTGGAGCCTGGCCTTGGTGCAAACTGGAACCAAGTCCTAGTGCAGACTGGATCAAGTCCCAGTGCAGACTGGAGCCAAGACCCAGTGCAGACTGGAGCCAGGTCCTGGTGCAGACTGGGGCCAAGTCCCGGTGTAGATTGGAACCAAGTCCTGGTGCATACTGGGGCCAAGTCCCGGTGTAGATTGGAACCAAGTCCTGGTGCAGACTGGGGCCAAGTCCCGGTGTAGATTGGAACCAAGTCCTGGTGCATACTGGGGCCAAGTCCCGGTGTAGATTGGAACCAAGTCCCGGTGCAGGCTGGAGCCAAGACCCAGCGCAGACTGGAGCCATGTCCCGGTGCGGAATGGAGCCAAGCCCCGGTGCAGACAAGAACCAAGTCCCGTGCAGGCTGGGGCCAGGTCCCGGTGTAGACTGGAACCAAATCCTGGTGCAGACTGGAGTCAAGTCACGGTGCAGACTGGAGCCAAGTCCCGGTGCGGACTGGAGCCATGTCCCGGTGTAGACTTGAGCCAAGTCCCAGTGCAGACTAGAGCCAAGTCCTGGTGCAGACTGGAGCCAAGTCCCAGTGCAGGCTAGAGCCAGGTCCTGGTGCAGACTGGTGCCAAGGTCCGGTGCAAATTGGAGCCAAGTCCCAGTGCAGACTGGAGCCAGGTCCTGGTGCAGACTGGTGCCAAGTCCCAGTGCAGACTGGAGCTAAGTCCCGGTGCGGACTGGAGCCAAGTCCCAGTGCAGACCGGAAACAAGTCCCGGTGTAGATTGGACCAAATCCCAGTGCAAACTGGAGCCATGCCATGGTGCAGACTGGAGCCTTGTCCCGGTGTAGACTGGTTCCAAGTTCCGGTGCAGACTGGAACCATGTCTTGGTGCAGACTGGGGCCAAGCCCCGGTGCGGAGTGGAACCAAGTCCCGGTGCTGACTGGAACCAAGTCCCGGTGCAGATTGCAGCCAAGTCCCGGTGCAGACTGGAGCGTGGTCCCGGTGCAGATTGGAGCTACGTTCCGGTTCAGACCGGAGCCAAGTCCCGGGGCAGTCTGGAACCAAGTCCTGGTGCAGACTGGGGCCAAGTCCCGGTGTAGATTGGAACCAAGTCCTGGTGCATACTGGGGCCAAGTCCCGGTGTAGATTGGAACCAAGTCCCGGTGCAGGCTGGAGCCAAGACCCAGCGCAGACTGGAGCCATGTCCCGGTGCGGAATGGAGCCAAGCCCCGGTGCAGACAAGAACCAAGTCCCGTGCAGGCTGGGGCCAGGTCCCGGTGTAGACTGGAACCAAATCCTGGTGCAGACTGGAGTCAAGTCCCGGTGCAGACTGGAGCCAAGTCCCGGTGCGGACTGGAGCCATGTCCCGGTGTAGACTTGAGCCAAGTCCCAGTGCAGACTAGAGCCAAGTCCTGGTGCAGACTGGAGCCAAGTCCCAGTGCAGGCTAGAGCCAGGTCCTGGTGCAGACTGGTGCCAAGGTCCGGTGCAAATTGGAGCCAAGTCCCAGTGCAGACTGGAGCCAGGTCCTGGTGCAGACTGGAAACAAGTCCCAGTGCAGACTGGAGCCAAGTCCTGATGCAGACTGGTGCCAAGTCCCAGGGCAGACTGGAGCCAAGTCCCGGTGCAGACTGGAGCCAAGTCCCGGTGCAGACTGGAACCAAGTCCCGGTGTAGACTGGAGCCAGGTCCCAGTGCAGACTGGAGACAAGTCCTGGTGCTGTCTGGAACCAAGTCCCAGTGCAGACTGGAGCCAAGTCCTGATGCAGACTGGGGCCAAGTCCCAGTGCAGGCTGGAGCCAAGTCCTGGTGCAGACTGGTGCCAAGTCCCAGTGCAGACTGGAGCTAAGTCCCGGTGCGGACTGGAGCCAAGTCCCGGTGCAGACCGGAAACAAGTCCCGGTGTAGACTGGACCAAGTCCCGGTGCAAACTGGAGCCATGCCATGGTGCAGACTGGAGCCAAGTCTTGGTGCAGACTGGAGCCTTGTCCCGGTGTAGACTGGTTCCAAGTTCCGGTGCAGACTGGAACCATGTCCCGGTGTAGACTGGTGTCAAGTTCCAGTGCAGACCGAAGCCAAGTCCTGGTGCAGACTGGAGCCAAGTCCTGGTGCAGACTGGAGCCATGCCCCGCTGTAGACTGGTGCCAAGTTCCGGTGCAGACTGGAACCAGGTCCCGGTGCAGACAGGAAACAAGTCCCGGTGTAGACTAAACCAAGTCCCGGTGCAAACTGGAGCCAAGCCCTGGTGCAGACTGGAGCCAAGACTTGGTGCAGACTGGAGCCTTGTCCCAGTGTAGACTGGTTCCAAGTTCCGGTGCAGACTGGAACCAAGTCCTGGTGCAGACTGGAGCCATGTCCCGGTGTAGACTGGTGCCAAGTTCCGGTGCAGACCGAAGCCAAGTCCTGGTGCAGACTGGAGCCAAGTCCAGGTGCAGACTGGAACCAAGTCCCGGTGCAGACTGGTGCCAAGTTCCGGTGCAGACCGAAGCCAAGTCCTGGTGCAGACTGGTGCCAAGTTCCGGTGCAGACTGGAACCAAGTCCTGGTGCAGACTGGGGCCAAGTTTCCGGTGCGGAGTGGAACCAAGTCCCGGTGCAGACTGGAGCCTAGTCCCAGTGCTGACTGGATCCAAGTCCCGGTGCAGACTGGAGCCAAGTCCTGGTGCAGACTGGAGCCAAGTCCTGGTGCAGACTGGAGCCAAGTCCCAGTGCAGTCTGGTGCTAAGTCCCGGTGCGGATTGGAGCCAAGTCCCGGTGCGGACTGGAAACAAGTCCCGGTGTATACAGGACCAAGTCCTGGTGCAAACTGGAGCCAAGTCCTGGTGCAGACTGGAGTCATGTCTTGGTGCAGACTGGAGCCTTGTCCCGGTGTAGACTGGTTCCAAGTTCCTGTGCAGACTGGAACCAAGTCCCGGTGCAGACTGGAGCCATGTCCCAGTGTAGACTGGTGCCAAGTTCCGGTGCAGACCGAAGCCAAGTCCTGGTGCAGACTGGAGCCAAGTCCTGGTGCAGACAGGAGCCATGTCCAGGTGTAGACTGGTGCCAAGTTCCATTGCAGACTGGAACCGAGTCCCGGTGCAGACTGGGGCCAAGTCCCGGTGCGGAGTGGAACCAAGTCCCGGTGCAGACTGGAGCCTAGTCCCAGTGCAGACTGGAACCAAGTCCCGGTGCAGACTGGAGCCAAGTCCTGGTGCAGACTGGAGCCAAGTCCTGGTGCAGACTGGAGCCAGGTCCCGGTGCTGACTGGAGCCTAGTCCTGGTGCAGACTGGTGCCAAGTCCTGGTGCAGAGTGGAACCAAGTCCTGGTGCAGACTGGAGCTAAGTCCCGGTGCAGACTTGAGCCAAGTCCCAGTGCAGACTGGAACCAAGTCCCGGTGTAGACTGGAGCCAGGTCCCAGTGCAGACTGGAGACAAGTCCTGGTGCAGTCTGGAACCAAGTCCCAGTGCAGACTGGAGACAAGTCCTGATGCAGACTGGGGCCAAGTCCCAGTGCAGGCTGGAGCCAAGTCCTGGTGCAGACTGGTGCCAAGTCCCAGTGCAGACTGGAGCTAAGTCCCGGTGCGGACTGGAGCCAAGTCCCAGTGCAGACCGGAAACAAGTCCCGGTGTAGATTGGACCAAGTCCCAGTGCAAACTGGAGCCATGCCATGGTGCAGACTGGAGCCTTGTCCCGGTGTAGACTGGTTCCAAGTTCCGGTGCAGACTGGAACCATGTCCTGGTGCAGACTGGGGCCAAGCCCCGGTGCGGAGTGGAACCAAGTCCCGGTGCTGACTGGAACCAAGTCCCGGTGCAGATTGCAGCCAAGTCCCGGTGCAGACTGGAGCGTGGTCCCGGTGCAGATTGGAGCTACGTTCCGGTTCAGACCGGAGCCAAGTCCCGGTGCAGTCTGGAGCCAAGTCCTGGTGCAGACTGGGGCCAGGTCCTGGTGCAGACTGGAACCAATTCCCAGTGCAGACTGGGGCCAAGTCCCGGTGCAGACTGCAGCCAAGTCCTGGTGCAGACTGGTGCCACGGTCCGGTGCAGATTGGAGACAAGTCCCGGTGCAGACTGGAACTATGTCTCTGTGCAGACCGGAACCAAGTCTCGGTGCAGATTGGAGTTTTAAGTCCCAGTGCAGTCTCAAACCATGTCCCAGTCCGGACTGGAATCTAGTCCCAGTGCAGACTGGAGCCTGGCCTTGGTGCAAACTGGAACCAAGTCCTAGTGCAGACTGGATCAAGTCCCGGTGCAGACTGGAGCCAAGACCCAGTGCAGACTGGAGCCAGGTCCTGGTGCAGACTGGGGCCAAGTCCCGGTGTAGATTGGAACCAAGTCCTGGTGCATACTGGGGCCAAGTCCCGGTGTAGATTGGAACCAAGTCCTGGTGCAGACTGGGGCCAAGTCCCGGTGTAGATTGGAACCAAGTCCTGGTGCATACTGGGGCCAAGTCCCGGTGTAGATTGGAACCAAGTCCCGGTGCAGGCTGGAGCCAAGACCCAGCGCAGACTGGAGCCATGTCCCGGTGCGGAATGGAGCCAAGCCCCGGTGCAGACAAGAACCAAGTCCCGTGCAGGCTGGGGCCAGGTCCCGGTGTAGACTGGAACCAAATCCTGGTGCAGACTGGAGTCAAGTCCCGGTGCAGACTGGAGCCAAGTCCCGGTGCGGACTGGAGCCATGTCCCGGTGTAGACTTGAGCCAAGTCCCAGTGCAGACTAGAGCCAAGTCCTGGTGCAGACTGGAGCCAAGTCCCAGTGCAGGCTAGAGCCAGGTCCTGGTGCAGACTGGTGCCAAGGTCCGGTGCAAATTGGAGCCAAGTCCCAGTGCAGACTGGAGCCAGGTCCTGGTGCAGACTGGAAACAAGTCCCAGTGCAGACTGGAGCCAAGTCCCGGTGCAGACTGGTGCCAAGTCCCAGTGCAGACTGGAGCTAAGTCCCGGTGCGGACTGGAGCCAAGTCCCAGTGCAGACCGGAAACAAGTCCCGGTGTAGATTGGACCAAGTCCCAGTGCAAACTGGAGCCATGCCATGGTGCAGACTGGAGCCTTGTCCCGGTGTAGACTGGTTCCAAGTTCCGGTGCAGACTGGAACCATGTCCTGGTGCAGACTGGGGCCAAGCCCCGGTGCGGAGTGGAACCAAGTCCCGGTGCTGACTGGAACCAAGTCCCGGTGCAGACTGGAGCCAAGTCCTGGTGCAGACTGGGGCCAGGTCCTGGTGCAGACTGGAACCAATTCCCAGTGCAGACTGAGGCCAAGTCCCGGTGCAGACTGCAGCCAAGTCCTGGTGCAGACTGGTGCCAAGGTCCGGTGCAGATTGGAGACAAGTCCCGGTGCAGACTGGAACTATGTCTCTGTGCAGACCGGAACCAAGTCTCGGTGCAGATTGGAGTTTTAAGTCCCAGTGCAGTCTCAAACCATGTCCCAGTCCGGACTGGAATCTAGTCCCAGTGCAGACTGGAGCCTGGCCTTGGTGCAAACTGGAACCAAGTCCTAGTGCAGACTGGATCAAGTCCCGGTGCAGACTGGAGCCAAGACCCAGTGCAGACTGGAGCCAGGTCCTGGTGCAGACTGGGGCCAAGTCCCGGTGTAGATTGGAACCAAGTCCTGGTGCATACTGGGGCCAAGTCCCGGTGTAGATTGGAACCAAGTCCTGGTGCAGACTGGGGCCAAGTCCCGGTGTAGATTGGAACCAAGTCCCGGTGCAGGCTGGAGCCAAGACCCAGCGCAGACTGGAGCCATGTCCCGGTGCGGAATGGAGCCAAGCCCCGGTGCAGACAAGAACCAAGTCCCGTGCAGGCTGGGGCCAGGTCCCGGTGTAGACTGGAACCAAATCCTGGTGCAGACTGGAGTCAAGTCCCGGTGCAGACTGGAGCCAAGTCCCGGTGCGGACTGGAGCCATGTCCCGGTGTAGACTGGAGCCAAGTCCCGGTGCAGACCGGAAACAAGTCCCGGTGTAGACTGGACCAAGTCCCGGTGCAAACTGGAGCCATGCCATGGTGCAGACTGGAGCCAAGTCTTGGTGCAGACTGGAGCCTTGTCCCGGTGTAGACTGGTTCCAAGTTCCGGTGCAGACTGGAACCATGTCCCGGTGTAGACTGGTGCCATGTTCCAGTGCAGACCGAAGCCAAGTCCTGGTGCAGACTGGAGCCAAGTCCTGGTGCAGACTGGAGCCATGCCCCGCTGTAGACTGGTACCAAGTTCCGGTGCAGACTGGAACCAGGTCCCGGTGCAGACAGGAAACAAGTCCCGGTGTAGACTAAACCAAGTCCCGGTGCAAACTGGAGCCAAGCCCTGGTGCAGACTGGAGCCAAGACTTGGTGCAGACTGGAGCCTTGTCCCAGTGTAGACTGGTTCCAAGTTCCGGTGCAGACTGGAACCAAGTCCCGGTGCAGACTGGAGCCATGTCCCGGTGTAGACTGGTGCCAAGTTCCGGAGCAGACCGAAGCCAAGTCCTGGTGCAGACTGGAGCCAAGTCCAGGTGCAGACTGGAACCAAGTCCCGGTGCAGACTGGGGCCAAGTTTCCGGTGCGGAGTGGAACCAAGTCCCGGTGCAGACTGGAGCCTAGTCCCAGTGCTGACTGGATCCAAGTCCCGGTGCAGACTGGAGCCAAGTCCTGGTGCAGACTGGAGCCAAGTCCTGGTGCAGACTGGGGCCATGCCCCGGTGCGGAGTGTAACCAAGTCCTGGTGCTGACTGGAACCAAGTCCCGGTGTAGATTGCAGCCAAGTCCCGGTGCAGACTGGAGCGTAGTCCCGGTGCAGATTGGAGCTACGTCCCGGTTCAGACCGGAGCCAAGTCCCGGGGCAGACTGGAGCCAAGTCCTGGTGCAGACTGGGGCCAGGTCCTGGTGCAGACTGGAGCCAGGTCCTGGTGCAGACTGGGGCCAAGTCCCGGTGTAGATTGGAACCAAGTCCTGGTGCATACTGGGGCCAAGTCCCGGTGTAGATTGGAACCAAGTCTCGGTGCAGTCTGGAGCCAAGACCCAGCGCAGACTGGAGCCATGTCCCGGTGCGGAATGGAGCCAAGCCCCGGTGCAGACAAGAACCAAGTCCCGTGCAGGCTGGGGCCAGATCCCGGTGTAGACTGGAACCAAATCCTGGTGCAGACTGGAGCCAAGTCCTTGTGCAAACTGGAGCCAAGTCCTGGTGCAGACTGGAGCCAAGTCCTGGTGCAGACTAGAGCCAAGTCCTGGTGCAGACTGGAGCCAAGTCCCAGTGCAGGCTAGAGCCAGGTCCTGGTGCAGACTGGTGCCAAGGTCCGGTGCAAATTGGAGCCAAGTCCCAGTGCAGACTGGAGCCAGGTCCTGGTGCAGACTGGGGCCAAGTCCCAGTGCAGACTGGAGCCAAGTCCCGGTGCAGACTGGAGCCAAGTCCCGGTGCAGACTGGAACCAAGTCCCGGTGTAGATTGGAGCCAGGTCCCAGTGCAGACTGGAGCCAAGTCCTGGTGCAGTCTGGAACCAAGTCCCAGTGCAGACTGGAGCCAAGTCCTGATGCAGACTGGGGCCAAGTCCCAGTGCAGGCTGGAGCCAAGTCCTGGTGCAGACTGGTGCCAAGTCCCAGTGCAGACTGGAGCTAAGTCCCGGTGCGGATTGGAGCCAAGTCCCGGTGCAGACCGGAAACAAGTCCCGGTGTAGACTGGACCAAGTCCCAGTGCAAACTGGAGCCATGCCATGGTGCAGACTGGAGCCAAGTCTTGGTGCAGACTGGAGCCTTGTCCCGGTGTAGACTGGTTCCAAGTTCCGGTGCAGACTGGAACCATGTCCTGGTGCAGACTGGGGCCATGCCCCGGTGCGGAGTGGAACCAAGTCCTGGTGCTGACTGGAACCAAGTCCCGGTGCAGATTGTAGCCAAGTCCCGGTGCAGACTGGAGCGTAGTGCCGGTGCAGATTGGAGCTACGTCCCGGTTCAGACCGGAGCCAAGTCCCGGGGCAGACTGGAGCCAAGTCCTGGTGCAGACTGGGGCCAAGTCCTGGTGCAGACTGGAGCCAGGTCCTGGTGCAGACTGGGGCCAAGTCCCGGTGTAGATTGGAACCAAGTCCTGGTGCATACTGGGGCCAAGTCCCGGTGTAGATTGGAACCAAGTCCCGGTGCAGGCTAGAGCCAAGACCCAGCGCAGACTGGAGCCATGTCCCGGTGCGGAATGGAGCCAAGCCCCGGTGCAGACAAGAACCAAGTCCCGTGCAGGCTGGGGCCAGGTCCCGGTGCAGACTGGAGCGTGGTCCCGGTGCAGATTGGAACTACGTTCCGGTTCAGACCGGAGCCAAGTCCCGTGGCAGTCTGGAGCCAAGTCCTGGTGCAGACTGGGGCCAGGTCCTGGTGCAGACTGGAACCATTTCCCAGTGCAGACTGGGGCCAAGTCCCGGTGCAGACTGCAGCCAAGTCCTGGTGCAGACTGGTGCCAAGGTCCGGTGCAGATTGGAGACAAGTCCCGGTGCAGACTGGAACTATGTCTCTGTGCAGACCGGAACCAAGTCTCGGTGCAGATTGGAGTTTTAAGTCCCAGTGCAGTCTCAAACCATGTCCCAGTCCGGACTGGAATCTAGTCCCAGTGCAGACTGGAGCCTGGCCTTGGTGCAAACTGGAACCAAGTCCTAGTGCAGACTGGATCAAGTCCCGGTGCAGACTGGAGCCAAGACCCAGTGCAGACTGGAGCCAGGTCCTGGTGCAGACTGGGGCCAAGTCCCGGTGTAGATTGGAACCAAGTCCTGGTGCATACTGGGGCCAAGTCCCGGTGTAGATTGGAACCAAGTCCTGGTGCAGACTGGGGCCAGGTCCTGGTGTAGATTGGAACCAAGTCCTGGTGCATACTGGGGCCAAGTCCCGGTGTAGATTGGAACCAAGTCCCGGTGCAGGCTGGAGCCAAGACCCAGCGCAGACTGGAGCCATGTCCCGGTGCGGAATGGAGCCAAGCCCCGGTGCAGACAAGAACCAAGTCCCGTGCAGGCTGGGGCCAGGTCCCGGTGTAGACTGGAACCAAATCCTGGTGCAGACTGGAGTCAAGTCCCGGTGCAGACTGGAGCCAAGTCCCGGTGCGGACTGGAGCCATGTCCCGGTGTAGACTTGAGCCAAGTCCCAGTGCAGACTAGAGCCAAGTCCTGGTGCAGACTGGAGCCAAGTCCCAGTGCAGGCTAGAGCCAGGTCCTGGTGCAGACTGGTGCCAAGGTCCGGTGCAAATTGGAGCCAAGTCCCAGTGCAGACTGGAGCCAGGTCCTGGTGCAGACTGGAAACAAGTCCCAGTGCAGACTGGAGCCACGTCCCGGTGCAGACTGGTGCCAAGTCCCAGTGCAGACTGGAGCTAAGTCCCGGTGCGGACTGGAGCCAAGTCCCAGTGCAGACCGGAAACAAGTCCCGGTGTAGATTGGACCAAGTCCCAGTGCAAACTGGAGCCATGCCATGGTGCAGACTGGAGCCTTGTCCCGGTGTAGACTGGTTCCAAGTTCCGGTGCAGACTGGAACCATGTCCTGGTGCAGACTGGGGCCAAGCCCCGGTGTGGAGTGGAACCAAGTCCCGGTGCTGACTGGAACCAAGTCCCGGTGCAGATTGCAGCCAAGTCCCGGTGCAGACTGGAGCGTGGTCCCGGTGCAGATTGGAGCTACGTTCCGGTTCAGACCGGAGCCAAGTCCCGGGGCAGTCTGGAACCAAGTCCTGGTGCAGACTGGGGCCAAGTCCCGGTGTAGATTGGAACCAAGTCCTGGTGCATACTGGGGCCAAGTCCCGGTGTAGATTGGAACCAAGTCCCGGTGCAGGCTGGAGCCAAGACCCAGCGCAGACTGGAGCCATGTCCCGGTGCGGAATGGAGCCAAGCCCCGGTGCAGACAAGAACCAAGTCCCGTGCAGGCTGGGGCCAGGTCCCGGTGTAGACTGGAACCAAATCCTGGTGCAGACTGGAGTCAAGTCCCGGTGCAGACTGGAGCCAAGTCCCGGTGCGGACTGGAGCCATGTCCCGGTGTAGACCTGAGCCAAGTCCCAGTGCAGACTAGAGCCAAGTCCTGGTGCAGACTGGAGCCAAGTCCTGGTGCAGACTGGAGCCAAGTCCCAGTGCAGGCTAGAGCCAGGTCCTGGTGCAGACTGGTGCCAAGGTCCGGTGCAAATTGGAGCCAAGTCCCAGTGCAGACTGGAGCCAGGTCCTGGTGCAGACTGGAAACAAGTCCCAGTGCAGACTGGAGCCAAGTCCTGATGCAGACTGGTGCCAAGTCCCAGTGCAGACTGGAGCCAAGTCCCGGTGCAGACTGGAGCCAAGTCCCGGTGCAGACTGGAACCAAGTCCCGGTGTAGACTGGAGCCAGGTCCCAGTGCAGACTGGAGACAAGTCCTGGTGCTGTCTGGAACCAAGTCCCAGTGCAGACTGGAGACAAGTCCTGATGCAGACTGGGGCCAAGTCCCAGTGCAGGCTGGAGCCAAGTCCTGGTGCAGACTGGTGCCAAGTCCCAGTGCAGACTGGAGCTAAGTCCCGGTGCGGACTGGAGCCAAGTCCCGGTGCAGACCGGAAACAAGTCCCGGTGTAGACTGGACCAAGTCCCGGTGCAAACTGGAGCCATGCCATGGTGCAGACTGGAGCCAAGTCTTGGTGCAGACTGGAGCCTTGTCCCGGTGTAGACTGGTTCCAAGTTCCGGTGCAGACTGGAACCATGTCCCGGTGTAGACTGGTGCCAAGTTCCAGTGCAGACCGAAGCCAAGTCCTGGTGCAGACTGGAGCCAAGTCCTGGTGCAGACTGGAGCCATGCCCCGCTGTAGACTGGTGCCAAGTTCCGGTGCAGACTGGAACCAGGTCCCGGTGCAGACAGGAAACAAGTCCCGGTGTAGACTAAACCAAGTCCCGGTGCAAACTGGAGCCAAGCCCTGGTGCAGACTGGAGCCAAGACTTGGTGCAGACTGGAGCCTTGTCCCAGTGTAGACTGGTTCCAAGTTCCGGTGCAGACTGGAACCAAGTCCCGGTGCAGACTGGAGCCATGTCCCGGTGTAGACTGGTGCCAAGTTCCGGTGCAGACCGAAGCCAAGTCCTGGTGCAGACTGGAGCCAAGTCCAGGTGCAGACTGGAACCAAGTCCCGGTGCAGACTGGTGCCAAGTTCCGGTGCAGACCGAAGCCAAGTCCTGGTGCAGACTGGTGCCAAGTTCCGGTGCAGACTGGAACCAAATCCTGGTGCAGACTGGGGCCAAGTTTCCGGTGCGGAGTGGAACCAAGTCCCGGTGCAGACTGGAGCCTAGTCCCAGTGCTGACTGGATCCAAGTCCCGGTGCAGACTGGAGCCAAGTCCTGGTGCAGACTGGAGCCAAGTCCTGGTGCAGACTGGAGCCAAGTCCCAGTGCAGTCTGGTGCTATGTCCCGGTGCGGATTGGAGCCAAGTCCCGGTGCGGACTGGAAACAAGTCCCGGTGTAGATTGGACCAAGTCCCAGTGCAAACTGGAGCCATGCCATGGTGCAGACTGGAGCCTTGTCCCGGTGTAGACTGGTTCCAAGTTCCGGTGCAGACTGGAACCATGTCCTGGTGCAGACTGGGGCCAAGCCCCGGTGCGGAGTGGAACCAAGTCCCGGTGCTGACTGGAACCAAGTCCCGGTGCAGATTGCAGCCAAGTCCCGGTGCAGACTGGAGCGTGGTCCCGGTGCAGATTGGAGCTACGTTCCGGTTCAGACCGGAGCCAAGTCCCGGTGCAGTCTGGAGCCAAGTCCTGGTGCAGACTGGGGCCAGGTCCTGGTGCAGACTGGAACCAATTCCCAGTGCAGACTGGGGCCAAGTCCCGGTGCAGACTGCAGCCAAGTCCTGGTGCAGACTGGTGCCAAGGTCCGGTGCAGATTGGAGACAAGTCCCGGTGCAGACTGGAACTATGTCTCTGTGCAGACCGGAACCAAGTCTCGGTGCAGATTGGAGTTTTAAGTCCCAGTGCAGTCTCAAACCATGTCCCAGTCCGGACTGGAATCTAGTCCCAGTGCAGACTGGAGCCTGGCCTTGGTGCAAACTGGAACCAAGTCCTAGTGCAGACTGGATCAAGTCCCGGTGCAGACTGGAGCCAAGACCCAGTGCAGACTGGAGCCAGGTCCTGGTGCAGACTGGGGCCAAGTCCCGGTGCAGACTGGAGCTAAGTCCCGGTGCAGACTGGAGCCAAGACCCAGTGCAGACTGGAGCCAGGTCCTGGTGCAGACTTGGGCCAAGTCCCGGTGTAGATTGGAACCAAGTCCTGGTGCATACTGGGGCCAAGTCCTGGTGTAGATTGGAACCAAGTCCTGGTGCAGACTGGGGCCAAGTCCCGGTGTAGATTGGAACCAGGTCCTGGTGCATACTGGGGCCAAGTCCCGGTGTAGATTGGAACCAAGTCCCGGTGCAGGCTGGAGCCAAGACCCAGCGCAGACTGGAGCCATGTCCCGGTGCGGAATGGAGCCAAGCCCCGGTGCAGACAAGAACCAAGTCCCGTGCAGGCTGGGGCCAGGTCCCGGTGTAGACTGGAGCCAAGTCCCGGTGCGGACTGGAGCCATGTCCCGGTGTAGACTTGAGCCAAGTCCCAGTGCAGACTAGAGCCAAGTCCTGGTGCAGACTGGAGCCAAGTCCCAGTGCAGGCTAGAGCCAGGTCCTGGTGCAGACTGGTGCCAAGGTCCGGTGCAAATTGGAGCCAAGTCCCAGTGCAGACTGGAGCCAGGTCCTGGTGCAGACTGGAAACAAGTCCCAGTGCAGACTGGAGCCAAGTCCCGGTGCAGACTGGTGCCAAGTCCCAGTGCAGACTGGAGCTAAGTCCCGGTGCGGACTGGAGCCAAGTCCCAGTGCAGACCGGAAACAAGTCCCGGTGTAGATTGGACCAAGTCCCAGTGCAAACTGGAGCCATGCCATGGTGCAGACTGGAGCCTTGTCCCGGTGTAGACTGGTTCCAAGTTCCGGTGCAGACTGGAACCAGGTCCTGGTGCAGACTGGGGCCAAGCCCCGGTGCGGAGTGGAACCAAGTCCCGGTGCTGACTGGAACCAAGTCCCAGTGCAGATTGCAGCCAAGTCCCGGTGCAGACTGGAGCGTGGTCCCGGTGCAGATTGGAGCTACGTTCCGGTTCAGACCGGAGCCAAGTCCCGGGGCAGTCTGGAGCCAAGTCCTGGTGCAGACTGGGGCCAGGTCCTGGTGCAGACTGGAACCAATTCCCAGTGCAGACTGAGGCCAAGTCCCGGTGCAGACTGCAGCCAAGTCCTGGTGCAGACTGGTGCCAAGGTCCGGTGCAGATTGGAGACAAGTCCCGGTGCAGACTGGAACTATGTCTCTGTGCAGACCGGAACCAAGTCTCGGTGCAGATTGGAGTTTTAAGTCCCAGTGCAGTCTCAAACCATGTCCCAGTCCGGACTGGAATCTAGTCCCAGTGCAGACTGGAGCCTGGCCTTGGTGCAAACTGGAACCAAGTCCTAGTGCAGACTGGATCAAGTCCCGGTGCAGACTGGAGCCAAGACCCAGTGCAGACTGGAGCCAGGTCCTGGTGCAGACTGGGGCCAAGTCCCGGTGTAGATTGGAACCAAGTCCTGGTGCATACTGGGGCCAAGTCCCGGTGTAGATTGGAACCAAGTCCTGGTGCAGACTGGGGCCAAGTCCCGGTGTAGATTGGAACCAAGTCCCGGTGCAGGCTGGAGCCAAGACCCAGCGCAGACTGGAGCCATGTCCCGGTGCGGAATGGAGCCAAGCCCCGGTGCAGACAAGAACCAAGTCCCGTGCAGGCTGGGGCCAGGTCCCGGTGTAGACTGGAACCAAATCCTGGTGCAGACTGGAGTCAAGTCCCGGTGCAGACTGGAGCCAAGTCCCGGTGCGGACTGGAGCCATGTCCCGGTGTAGACTTGAGCCAAGTCCCAGTGCAGACTAGAGCCAAGTCCTGGTGCAGACTGGAGCCAAGTCCCAGTGCAGGCTAGAGCCAGGTCCTGGTGCAGACTGGTGCCAAGGTCCGGTGCAAATTGGAGCCAAGTCCCAGTGCAGACTGGAGCCAGGTCCTGGTGCAGACTGGAAACAAGTCCCAGTGCAGACTGGAGCCAAGTCCTGATGCAGACTGGTGCCAAGTCCCAGTGCAGACTGGAGCCAAGTCCCGGTGCAGACTGGAGCCAAGTCCCGGTGCAGACTGGAACCAAGTCCCGGTGTAGACTGGAGCCAGGTCCCAGTGCAGACTGGAGACAAGTCCTGGTGCAGTCTGGAACCAAGTCCCAGTGCAGACTGGAGCCAAGTCCTGATGCAGACTGGGGCCAAGTCCCAGTGCAGGCTGGAGCCAAGTCCTGGTGCAGACTGGTGCCAAGTCCCAGTGCAGACTGGAGCTAAGTCCCGGTGCGGACTGGAGCCAAGTCCCGGTGCAGACCGGAAACAAATCCCGGTGTAGACTGGACCAAGTCCCGGTGCAAACTGGAGCCATGCCATGGTGCAGACTGGAGCCAAGTCTTGGTGCAGACTGGAGCCTTGTCCCGGTGTAGACTGGTTCCAAGTTCCGGTGCAGACTGGAACCATGTCCCGGTGTAGACTGGTGCCAAGTTCCAGTGCAGACCGAAGCCAAGTCCTGGTGCAGACTGGAGCCAAGTCCTGGTGCAGACTGGAGCCATGCCCCGCTGTAGACTGGTACCAAGTTCCGGTGCAGACTGGAACCAGGTCCCGGTGCAGACAGGAAACAAGTCCCGGTGTAGACTAAACCAAGTCCCGGTGCAAACTGGAGCCAAGCCCTGGTGCAGACTGGAGCCAAGACTTGGTGCAGACTGGAGCCTTGTCCCAGTGTAGACTGGTTCCAAGTTCCGGTGCAGACTGGAACCAAGTCCCGGTGCAGACTGGAGCCATGTCCCGGTGTAGACTGGTGCCAAGTTCCGGTGCAGACCGAAGCCAAGTCCTGGTGCAGACTGGAGCCAAGTCCAGGTGCAGACTGGAACCAAGTCCCGGTGCAGACTGGGGCCAAGTTTCCGGTGCGGAGTGGAACCAAGTCCCGGTGCAGACTGGAGCCTAGTCCCAGTGCTGACTGGATCCAAGTCCCGGTGCAGACTGGAGCCAAGTCCTGGTGCAGACTGGAGCCAAGTCCTGGTGCAGACTGGAGCCAAGTCCCAGTGCAGTCTGGTGCTAAGTCCCGGTGCGGATTGGGGCCAAGTCCCGGTGCGGACTGGGAACAAGTCCCGGTGTATACAGGACCAAGTCCTGGTGCAAACTGGAGCCAATTCCTGGTGTAGACTGGAGTCATGTCTTGGTGCAGACTGGAGCCTTGTCCCGGTGTAGACTGGTTCCAAGTTCCTGTGCAGACTGGAACCAAGTCCCGGTGCAGACTGGAGCCATGTCCCAGTGTAGACTGGTGCCAAGTTCCGGTGCAGACCGAAGCCAAGTCCTGGTGCAGACTGGAGCCAAGTCCCGGTGCAGACAGGAGCCATGTCCAGGTGTAGACTGGAACCAAGTCCTGGTGCAGACTGGAACCAAGTCCCGGTGCAGACTGGAGCCAAGTCCTGGTGCAGACTGGAGCCAAGTCCTGGTGCAGACTGGAGCCAGGTCCCGGTGCTGACTGGAGCCTAGTCCTGGTGCAGACTGGTGCCAAGTCCTGGTGCAGAGTGGAACCAAGTCCTGGTGCAGACTGGAGCTAAGTCCCGGTGCAGACTTGAGCCAAGTCCCAGTGCAGACTAGAGCCAAGTCCTGGTGCAGACTGGAGCCAAGTCCCAGTGCAGACTAGAGCCAGGTCCTGGTGCAGACTGGAACCAAGTCCTGGTGCAGACTGGAACCATGTCTCTGTGCAGACCGGAACCAAGTCTCGGTGCAGATTGGAGTTAAGTCCCAGTGCAGTCTCAAGCCAAGTCTCAGTGTGGACTGGAATCTAGTCCCAGTGCAGACTGGAGCCTGGCCTTGGTGCAGACTGGAACCAAGTCCTAGTGCAGACTGGAGCCAAGACCCAGTGCAGACAGGAGCCAAGACCCGGTGCAGACTGGAGCCAAAAACAGGTGCAGACAGGAACCGAGTCCTGGTGCAGACTGGGGCCAAGTCCCGGTGTAGATTGGAACCAAGTCCTGGTGCAGACTGGATCAAGTCCCGGTGCAGGCTGGAGCTAAGACCCAGTGCAAACTGGAGCCATGTCCCGGATCGGATTGGAGCCAAGCCCCGGTGCAGACAGGAACCAATTCCCAGTTCAGACTGGGGCCAGGTCCCGGTGTAGACTGGAACCAAATCCTGGTGCAGACTGGAGCCAAGTCCTGGTGCAGACTGGAGCTAAGTCTCGGTGCAGATTGGAGCAAAGACCTGGTGCAGACTGTAGCCAAATCCCGGTGCAGACTGGTACCAAGTCCCGGTGCAGACCGGAAACAAGTCCCGGTGCAGAATGGAGCCAAGACCCGGTGCAGACTGGAGCCATGTCCGGTGTGGACTGGAGCCATGTACCAGTGTAGACTGGGGCCAGGTCCTGGTGCAGACTGTAGCCAAGTCTTGGCGCAGACTGGAACCAAGTCCCGGTGCAGACTGGAACCGTGTATTGGTGCGGAGTGGAACCAAGTCTTGGTGCGGAGTGGAACCAAGTCTTGGTGCGGAGTGGAACCAAGTTTCGGTGCGGAGTGGAACCAAGTTCCGGTGCAGACTGGGTCCTGGTCCTGGTGCAGACTGGAGCCAAATCCTGGTGCAGACTGGAGCCAAGTCCCGGTGCAGACTGGAGCCAAGTCCCAGTGCAGACTGGAGCCAAGTCCCGGTGCAGACTGGAACCAAGTCCCGGTGCAGATTGGTGCCAAGGTCCGGTCCGGATTGGAGCCAAGTCACAGTGCAGACTGGAGCCAAGTCCCGGTGCAGATTGCAGCCAAGTCCTGGTGCAGACTGGAACCAAGTCCCGGTGCAGACTAGTGCCAAGGTCCGGTGCGGAGTGGAACCAAGTCTCGGTGCGGAGTGGAACCAAGTCTCGGTGCGGAGTGGAAACAAGTCTCAGTGCAGACTGGAACCAAGTCCTGTTGCAGACTGGAACCAAGTCCCGGTGCAGACTGGGTCCTGGTCCTGTTGCAGACTGGAGCCAAGTCCCGGTGCAGACTGGAGCCAAGTCCCGGTGCAGACTGTGCCAAGTCCCGGTGCAGACTGGAGCCAAGTCCCGGTGCGGACTGGAACCAAGTCCCGGTGCAGACTAGTGCCAATGTCTGGTGCAGATTGGAGCCAAGTCACAATGCAGACTGGAGCCAAGTCCCGGTGCAGACTGGAACCAAGTCCTGGTGCAGACTGGGGCCAAATCCCGGTGCAGATTGCAGCCAAGTCCCGGTGCAGGCTGGAACCAAATCCCGGTGCAGATTGCAGCCAAGTCCCAGTGCAGACTGGAGCCAAGTCCCAGTGCATATTGGTGCCAAGTCCCGGTGTGGACTGGAGCCAAGTCCCGGTGCAGACTGGAACCAAGTCCTGATGCAGACTGGATCAAGTCCCGGTGCAGACTGGAGCCAAGTCCCGGTGCAGACTGGTGCCAGGTCCTGGTGCAGACTGGAACAAATTCCCGGTGCAGACTGGGGCCAAGTCCCGGTGCAGACTGGAGGCAAGTCCTGGTGCGGACTGGAACCATGTCTCTGTGCAGATTGGAGTTAAGTCCCAGTGCTGTCTCAAGCCAAGTCCCAGTGCGGTCTGGAATTTAGTCCCAGTGCAGACTGGAGCCTGGCCTTGGTGCAGACTGGAACCAAGTCTTAGTGCAGACTGGATCAAGTCCCGGTGCAGACTGGAACCAAGTCCTAGTGCAGACTGGATCAAGTCCCGGTGCAGACTGGAACCAAGTCCTAGTGCAGACTGGATCAAGTCCCGGTGCAGACTGGAGCCAAGACCCGGTGCAGACTGGAGCCAGGTCCCGGTGCAGACTGGAGCCAAAAACAAGTGCAGACAGGAACCAAGTCCCGGTGCCGACTGGGGCCAAGTCCCGGTGTAGATTGGAACCAAGTCCTGGTGCATACTGGATCAAGTCCCAGTGCAGACTGGAATCAAGTCCCGGTGCAGACTGGAACCATGTCTCTGTGCAGATTGGAGTTAAGTCCCAGTGCTGTCTCAAGCCAAGTCCCAGTGCGGTCTAGAATTTAGTCCCAGTGCAGACTGGAGCCTGGCCTTGGTGCAGACTGGAACCAAGTCTTAGTGCAGACTGGATCAAGTCCCGGTGCAGACTGGAACCAAGTCCTAGTGCAGACTGGATCAAGTCCCGGTGCAGACTGGAGCCAAGACCCGGTGCAGACTGGAGCCAAGTCCCGGTGCAGACTGGAGCCAAGACCCGGTGCAGACTGGAGCCAAGTCCCGGTGCAGACTGGAGCCAAAAACAAGTGCAGACAGGAACCAAGTCCCGGTGCCGACTGGGGCCAAGTCCCGGTGTAGATTGGAACCAAGTCCTGGTGCAGACTGGATCAAGTCCCAGTGCAGACTGGAATCAAGTCCCGGTGCAGACTGGAACCATGTCTCTGTGCAGATTGGAGTCAAGTTGCGGTGCGGAGCGTAACCAAGTCTCGGTGCGGAGCGGAACCAAGTCTCGGTGCGGAGTGGAACCAAGTCCCGTTGCAGACTGGAACCAAGTCCCGTTGCAGACTGGAACCAAGTCCCGGTGCAGACTGGGTCCTGGTCCTGGTGCAGACTGGAACCAAGTCCTGTTGCAGACTGGAGCCAAGTCCCGGTGCAGACTGAGCCAAGTCCCAGTGCAGACTGGAGCCAAGTCCCGGTGCGGACTGGAACCAAGTCCCGGTGCTGACTGGAACCAAGTCCCAGGGGCCTGGTCCTGGTGCAGACTGGAGCCAAGTCCTGGTGCAGACTGGAGCCAAGGTCCGGTGCAGAGTGGAGACAAGTCCCAGTGCAGACTGGAGCCAAGTCCCAGTGCAGACTGGAGCCAAGTCCCAGTCAGGAGTGGAACCAAGTCCCGGTGCAGACTGGAACCAAGTCCTAGTGCAGACTGGATCAAGTCCCGGTGCAGACTGGAGCCAAGACCCGGTGCAGACTGGAGCCAAGTCCCGGTGCAGACTGGAGCCAAAAACAAGTGCAGACAGGAACCAAGTCCCGGTGCCGACTGGGGCCAAGTCCCGGTGTAGATTGGAACCAAGTCCTGGTGCAGACTGGATCAAGTCCCAGTGCAGACTGGAATCAAGTCCCGGTGCAGACTGGAACCATGTCTCTGTGCAGATTGGAGTCAAGTTGCGGTGCGGAGCGCAACCAAGTCTCGGTGCGGAGTGGAACCAAGTCTCGGTGCGGAGTGGAACCAAGTCCCGTTGCAGACTGGAACCAAGTCCCGTTGCAGACTGGAACCAAGTCCCGGTGCAGACTGGGTCCTGGTCCTGGTGCAGACTGGAACCAAGTCCTGTTGCAGACTGGAGCCAAGTCCCGGTGCAGACTGAGCCAAGTCCCGGTGCGGGCTGGAACCAAGTCCCGGTGCAGACTGGAACCAAGTCCCGGTGCAGACTGGAGACAAGTCCCAGTGCAGACTGGAGCCAAATCCCGGTGCCAACTGGAACCATGTCTCCGTGCGGACTGGAACCAAGTCCCACTGCAGACTGGAACCAAGTCCTGATGCAGACTGGAACAAATTCCCGGTGCAGACTGGGGCCAAGTCCCGGTGCAGACTGGAGGCAAGTCCTGGTGCAGACTGGAACCATGTCTCTGTGCAGATTGGAGTTAAGTCCCAGTGCTGTCTCAAGCCAAGTCCCAGTGCGGTCTGGAATTTAGTCCCAGTGCAGACTGGAGCCTGGCCTTGGTGCAGACTGGAACCAAGTCCTAGTGCAGACTGGATCAAGTCCCGGTGCAGACTGGAACCAAGTCCTAGTGCAGACTGGATCAAGTCCCGGTGCAGACTGGAGCCAAGACCCGGTGCAGACTGGAGCCAAGTCCCGGTGCAGACTGGAGCCAAAAACAAGTGCAGACAGGAACCAAGTCCCGGTGCCGACTGGGGCCAAGTCCCGGTGTAGATTGGAACCAAGTCCTGGTGCAGACTGGATCAAGTCCCAGTGCAGACTGGAATCAAGTCCCGGTGCAGACTGGAACCATGTCTCTGTGCAGATTGGAGTTAAGTCCCAGTGCTGTCTCAAGCCAAGTCCCAGTGCGGTCTAGAATTTAGTCCCAGTGCAGACTGGAGCCTGGCCTTGGTGCAGACTGGAACCAAGTCTTAGTGCAGACTGGATCAAGTCCCGGTGCAGACTGGAACCAAGTCCTAGTGCAGACTGGATCAAGTCCCGGTGCAGACTGGAGCCAAGACCCGGTGCAGACTGGAGCCAAGTCCCGGTGCAGACTGGAGCCAAGACCCGGTGCAGACTGGAGCCAAGTCCCGGTGCAGACTGGAGCCAAAAACAAGTGCAGACAGGAACCAAGTCCCGGTGCCGACTGGGGCCAAGTCCCGGTGTAGATTGGAACCAAGTCCTGGTGCAGACTGGATCAAGTCCCAGTGCAGACTGGAATCAAGTCCCGGTGCAGACTGGAACCATGTCTCTGTGCAGATTGGAGTCAAGTTGCGGTGCGGAGCGTAACCAAGTCTCGGTGCGGAGCGGAACCAAGTCTCGGTGCGGAGTGGAACCAAGTCCCGTTGCAGACTGGAACCAAGTCCCGTTGCAGACTGGAACCAAGTCCCGGTGCAGACTGGGTCCTGGTCCTGGTGCAGACTGGAACCAAGTCCTGTTGCAGACTGGAGCCAAGTCCCGGTGCAGACTGAGCCAAGTCCCAGTGCAGACTGGAGCCAAGTCCCGGTGCGGACTGGAACCAAGTCCCGGTGCTGACTGGAACCAAGTCCCAGGGGCCTGGTCCTGGTGCAGACTGGAGCCAAGTCCTGGTGCAGACTGGAGCCAAGTCCTGGTGCAGACTGGTGCCAAGGTCCGGTGCAGAGTGGAGACAAGTCCCAGTGCAGACTGGAGCCAAGTCCCAGTCAGGAGTGGAACCAAGTCCCGGTGCAGACTGGAGCTAATTCCCAGTGCAGACTGGAACCAAGTCCCGGTGCGTATTGGTGCCAAGTCCCGGTGTGGACTGGAGCCAAGTCCCGGTGCAGACTGGAACCAAGTCCTGGTGCAGACTGGAGCTAATTCCCAGTGCAGACTGGAACCAAGTCCCGGTGCGTATTGGTGCCAAGTCCCGGTGTGGACTGGAGCCAAGTCCCGGTGCAGACTGGAGCCATGTCCCGGTGCAGACTGGAGCCAAATCCCGGTGCCAACTGGAACCATGTCTCCGTGCGGACTGGAACCAAGTCCCACTGCAGACTGGAACCAAGTCCTGATGCAGACTGGATCAAGTCCCGGTGCAGACTGGAGCCAAGTCCCGGTGCAGACTGGTGCCAGGTCCTGGTGCAGACTGGAACAAATTCCCGGTGCAGACTGGGGCCAAGTCCCGGTGCAGACTGGAGGCAAGTCCTGGTGCAGACTGGAACCATGTCTCTGTGCAGATTGGAGTTAAGTCCCAGTGCTGTCTCAAGCCAAGTCCCAGTGCGGTCTGGAATTTAGTCCCAGTGCAGACTGGAGCCTGGCCTTGGTGCAGACTGGAACCAAGTCTTAGTGCAGACTGGATCAAGTCCCGGTGCAGACTGGAACCAAGTCCTAGTGCAGACTGGATCAAGTCCCGGTGCAGACTGGAACCAAGTCCTAGTGCAGACTGGATCAAGTCCCGGTGCAGACTGGAGCCAAGACCCGGTGCAGACTGGAGCCAAGTCCCGGTGCAGACTGGAGCCAAAAACAAGTGCAGACAGGAACCAAGTCCCGGTGCCGACTGGGGCCAAGTCCCGGTGTAGATTGGAACCAAGTCCTGGTGCAGACTGGATCAAGTCCCAGTGCAGACTGGAATCAAGTCCCGGTGCAGACTGGAACCATGTCTCTGTGCAGATTGGAGTCAAGTTGCGGTGCGGAGCGTAACCAAGTCTCGGTGCGGAGCGGAACCAAGTCTCGGTGCGGAGTGGAACCAAGTCCCGTTGCAGACTGGAACCAAGTCCCGTTGCAGACTGGAACCAAGTCCCGGTGCAGACTGGGTCCTGGTCCTGGTGCAGACTGGAACCAAGTCCTGTTGCAGACTGGAGCCAAGTCCCGGTGCAGACTGAGCCAAGTCCCAGTGCAGACTGGAGCCAAGTCCCGGTGCGGACTGGAACCAAGTCCCGGTGCTGACTGGAACCAAGTCCCAGGGGCCTGGTCCTGGTGCAGACTGGAGCCAAGTCCCGGTGCAGACTGGAGCCAAGTCCCGGTGCAGACTGGTGCCAAGGTCCGGTGCAGAGTGGAGCCAAGTCACAGTGCAGACTGGAGCCAATCCCCGGTGCAGACTGGAGCCAAGTCCTGGTGCAGACTGGGGCCAAGCCCCAGTGCGAGTGGAACCAAGTCCCGGTGCAGACTGGAACCAAGTCCCGGTGCGGACTGGAGCCAAGTCCTGTTGCAGACTGGAACCAAGTCCCGGTGCAGACTGGAGCCAAGTCCAGTGCAGACTGGAGCCAAGTCCCGGTGCGGAGTGGAACCAAGTCCTGGTGCAGACTGGAACCAAGTCCCGGTGCGGACTGGAGCCAGGTCCCAGTGCAGACTGGAAACAAGTCCCGGTGCAGACTGGACCAAATCCCGGTGCAGACTGGAGCGAAGTCCCGGTGCAGATTGCAGCCAAGTCCTGGTGCAGACTGGAACCAAGCCCCGGTGCAGACTAGTGCCAAGGTCCGGTGCGGAGTGGAACCAAGTCTCGGTGCGGAGTGGAACCAAGTCTCGGTGCGGAGTGGAACCAAGTCTCGGTGCAGACTGGAGCCAAGTCCCAGTGCAGACGGGTGCCAAGTCCCGGTGCAGACTGGAACCAAGTCCCGGTGCAGACTGGGTCCTGGTCCTGTTGCAGACTGGAGCCAAGTCCCGGTGCAGACTGGAGCCAAGTCCCGGTGCAGACTGTGCCAAGTCCCGGTGCGGACTGGAACCAAGTCCCGGTGCAGACTAGTGCCAATGTCTGGTGCAGATTGGAGCCAAGTCCCGGTGCAGACTGGAGCCAAGTCCCGGTGCAGACTGGAACCAAGTCCTGGTGAAGACTGGGGCCAAATCCCGGTGCAGACTGGAGCCAAAAACAAGTGCAGACAGGAACCAAGTCCCGGTGCCGACTGGGGCCAAGTCCCGGTGTAGATTGGAACCAAGTCCTGGTGCAGACTGGATCAAGTCCCAGTGCAGACTGGAATCAAGTCCCGGTGCAGACTGGAACCATGTCTCTGTGCAGATTGGAGTCAAGTTGCGGTGCGGAGCGTAACCAAGTCTCGGTGCGGAGCGTAACCAAGTCTCGGTGCGGAGCGGAACCAAGTCTCGGTGCGGAGTGGAACCAAGTCCCGTTGCAGACTGGAACCAAGTCCCGTTGCAGACTGGAACCAAGTCCCGGTGCAGACTGGGTCCTGGTCCTGGTGCAGACTGGAACCAAGTCCTGTTGCAGACTGGAGCCAAGTCCCGGTGCAGACTGAGCCAAGTCCCAGTGCAGACTGGAACCAAGTCCTGGTGCAGACTGGATCAAGTCCCAGTGCAGACTGGAATCAAGTCCCGGTGCAGACTGGAACCATGTCTCTGTGCAGATTGGAGTCAAGTCTCGGTGCGGAGCGTAACCAAGTCTCGGTGCGGAGCGGAACCAAGTCTCGGTGCGGAGTGGAACCAAGTCCCGTTGCAGACTGGAACCAAGTCCCGTTGCAGACTGGAACCAAGTCCCGGTGCAGACTGGGTCCTGGTCCCGGTGCTGACTGGAACCAAGTCCCAGGGGCCTGGTCCTGGTGCAGACTGGAGCCAAGTCCTGGTGCAGACTGGAGCCAAGTCCTGGTGCAGACTGGAACCAAGTCCTGGTGCAGACTGGGGCCAAGCCCCGGTGCGGAGTGGAACCAAGTCCCGGTGCAGACTGGAACCAAATCCCGGTGCAGATTGCAGCCAAGTCCCGGTGCGGAGTGGAACCAAGTCCCGGTGCAGACTGGAA
>NW_026868377.1:0-82230 GCF_020745735.1 Hemiscyllium ocellatum
TTGAGGAACACTCCCACTCTTTCTGTAGGAAGAGACCTGACCCTCTCATGTTTCCAATTTGAATAACCTACCTTGCCTCTGATGCTAATATTTCGGTCCTGGGCTCTGCATATGTTCCAGTGAAGCAAAGCCCAACCTCGAGTTACTCCGCATTAGACTTTGGTACGTTTAACTGCGATGTAGAACTTAATATTCAATTCCATAATTTCCAGCCTGATGCCATTATGGCTGTTCTCAAATCTTCATACATTCCTTCTCCTGTTCTCCCAATGAATTTGCCCTGTTTTGTGAATCTTTTGTCTTGCACTCAATTAAGTCTTATTCCTGATGAAGGGCTTATGCTCGAAACGTCGAATTCTCTATTCCAGAGATGCTGCCTGCCGCTGTGCTTTGACCCAGCAACACATTTCAGCTGTGATCTCCAGCATCTGCAGACCTCATTTTTACTCAATTAAGGAACCCTGCTCCACTCCTCACAATCTGATATATACTCATTTTACAGTTGATTCTCTTTTACCACAAACAAAAGTCCATATGTCAGTGAGATTGAGCCTCCACACCGTCGTTTCTGTTCACACCCTCCTCTACCTCTGGCAAGAGATTGAAAAGCCCTTTTTCCAATCCTTTTCAGTTCTGAAGAAGTGTCACACTGGACTTGAAACGCTAACTGTGTTTCTCTGTCACTGTAGATGCTGCAGATCTGCTTTGTTTCTCCAGAAATGAACAAAACACATTTTCAAAAAAGCAAATAGCTGGTGATACCGGAAATCTGAAACCAGAACAAAAACAGAATCTGCGAGCCTTGAAGAATGATCACTGGAACCAATGATTAACTCTACTCTCACTCCACAAATGCTGCAAGACCTGCTTAACCTCCCCAGCAATTTCTGTTTTTCAACACATTTCAAAGATGTGTCTCAACGTTGCTCAAACCCCCTGTCCAACCTGGAGCAACCATATACCGGAAGTGAAAGACTACACAAGATGTACAATTCATTGGTTCTGAAACTACATGAGGCTGGCATCACTGACACTACAGAGCACTTACTCTTAGTCAGGCAGAGAAACAGAGGGAGACGTATTCACTCTAAACACAGAAGGTCGCACATACTGGAAGGGAAAGGATCCAGATGAATATATTAAAGTGTGTTGAGGAATGAGACGAACTGTAAGTGTGACACCATGGAGGGACACTCAGTGGAATGAGAATATAAAATTGGACGTGTACCACATCAGAAACCAGAGTAGGTCACTGAGCACATGGCTGCATGGGTGAATGAGTCTCGGTGTGAACTGGGGAACAGGCAGCAGAACTGTATTAGAGATATTGCAGCTCAAACCGTGTATTCCATGTGGTGCTGTAGACCACAGCAACAGCAGAAGCAGAATTATATAAAACTATAATCTGTAACTTTTTGCACCAGATAATCCCTCAGTCTACCATTACCATCAAGCTGATCTATGGTTCCGTGGCGAGTGTGGGTAAACATGCCAGGGTCAGAACCATGTGTACCTAAAACTGATGACAACCCGTTATAGATCCCACAATTGACTGGTTATATTCCAAACAGCAGAACTAACATTTTATGGAGAGGGCGCAATGATCCCAAGACTAACAGATCAGATCGAAACTCAGCAGTCCTGTCACACCCAGTCATAAATGGATTAATCAACTCACTGTAGAAGAGTGTCATACACATCTCATCATGCTAAATAATGGACAGCTCTGCACATCAGGGCAATAGAACAAGGATTTGTATCTACACCATACTCAGCCAGAAGTGTTGAGTTTATGATTCAACTCACCACGTTTCAGTGCCCACAGAATCACAGATGTCAGTTTCAAAAAATTTGATTCGCTCTATGTGACACGAAGAAACATCTGAACACAGTAGATACGACATAGGCAATATACAACAAACCCTGTCCCTGGGGAAGTTGTTTCATTCCATTTCTTCTGACATCTATCTGGCAATGTGGAAAATTACTATGATAAGTCCCTTAAGAGGAAAATAATTACAGTATGACCAATATCATCCCCTCAACTCAATTCCGACAGTCAGATGGGTGGGAGTTCTTTTTGACAGCGCTGTGAAACAGCACAAAAATTACCTGCTCAGTGTGGTTTCCGATGGGTCCTCTTGTGGAGCTGGTGCTGTTGTGCAAATGTCACTGGATTACTAATCCACACCAAGCAAATGCTCTGGCAGCTGGCGGAAGTCAAAAGCAATTAATAAAATGTCGAGATCCAAAATCTGGTGTAAGTAACAGTGACCATGAAGACAATGTCGATTTTAAACAGCAATTTGCTTCCCCAATGTACTTTCGGAATGAATCTCCCGTGCTTTCCTGGTCTGGCCTAAAAGTCACTCCAGACACACAGTCATGTGATCAACTCTTCAAAGGTCTTTTAAATGGCCAAGCAAGATACTCAATTGTATCAAATTGCTCCAAGACCTTAAAGGATAAAACCGGACAAAGCAGCCGGCACCAGCCTCTGTATCAGAAAAGGGAATGGGAAACACAATCATGTCGACCCTGCAGAGACCTTCTCCACCCGAACACCTGAGAGCTTGTGACACATTTACAGTGTTTTCCCCACAGACTGCACTGAAACATCAGGAAAGGAGTAGGTTATTCAACACAGTGAGCCTCCCCCTTTCTCATCTTGGCTGACAATCTCTTCACTGCATTTCTCGTACAGCAGACTGAGATATATTGCAATTGATTTAAATCAAACAAATGTTTGAGATGTTTCGGAATAGCTGGGACCCAAGGACATATTCCTGAGCTACTCCATGAACTTTCATCTCCGATAAAAGGATCCTTTTATTCCGGTGTTTCTGGTCCAAGCGCTCCTCTGCTGGAGCTTGTACACTCTGACCTGCTTTCTTTTTCTTCTTTTCTCCCCCACTTTTCTCTTTATAACTTACTGTCCTCAAACTAGCCCATGGTTTGGAGCTCAAGCTGAGCCCAGTGCGGAGGAGAGTGAGTCCTTACTGACCTTTCCGGAGTAAGCACAGTACGTGGAATTGGCAGCGGCTACATCAGCAGAGGCAACGTGGATATGATAGGGGCCAGCAGCAGAGAGTGATGCCTGAGGATTAGAGACTTGTTGAAGATTGGATCCTGCACTGGTGATGATGAAGCGGATAGTGGAAGGCCATCATGGTAACATCGGTGAGGTGGGTCCAGCAGTAAAGACATGTCTCTGACATTGGCATGGTCTGGCACAGGGGCAATGAGCCGGTGATAGAGGAGTATCTGCCCAGTGGCAAAGATGGTGCCTGAGGATAAGCATCTTCAATGTTACTGGGGTCTGGTGTAGATGGTGATGTAGCTGCCTTGTGGGATTGGTTTGCAGGGGTGGTCCACAGTGAAGAGCTGTTTCACAACTCATCAACTCTCTTCAAGCTGTATCCTCTCTTTATTCCATTTTCTTCAATTGTCACCACTTTGTGGCAACACGTGAAAGCTTTTCACTGCATTTTGTTGTATTGATCATGTAAAATGCGCTGGTCATAAAAATCAAAATCAAAAACTTTTTCTCACTCTTTCCTGCCAGCTGATCCATTCTGAAAACATATCCGAATATTCACCACAATCCCACAAGATTTGATTTTGCACAATGGCTTGGGACTTCAGCAAAAATCTTTCTGAAAATCTCTGTTGTAATCGTATCTACTGAATCATCTCTCCCTCAGCCTTCTCTGCTCCAAAGTAAACAACCCGAGCTTATCCCAGCCTCTTTCCATAGCTGCTATGCTCCACCCCAGGGAGCATCCCGGTGAATCACCTCTGCACCCATCCACTACAATCACATCCTTCCTGCAATAAGGTTCACAGTATTCCATCTTGGTCTACCATAGACTCGTATAGCTCTGACAATGAATATGTTGGGGAATGAAGGTTGTGTCTACGGTTCCCTCTGCCTTCTTAACTAACCCATTAACCTCAGTCAAAAAGTGTGTTGCTGGAAAAGCAAAGCAGATCAGCCAGTATCCGAGAGCAGGAAAGTGGATGTTTCGAGAATAAGCTCTTCATCAGGAATGTGGCCATCATTCCTGATGAAAGCCTATGTTCGAAACGTCAACTCTCCTGCTCCTTGAATGCTGCCTGACCGACTGTGCTTTTCCAGAAGTTCACTTCGTGATTCTGATCTCAAACATCTGCAGTCCTCACTTTTTCCCTAACTTGTTAACCTGTGCAATCACAGTCAGGGATCTGTGGAGAAACACCCTCTGAGCTTCCCAGTTTGCTGCCATTCATTGCATGTCCCTATTTTTGGTTCCTTCTTCCAAAGTCTATCACCTCATAGTTATCAGGGTTACTTTCCATCTGGCCATCTGACCATTCCATCTGTATCTTCCTGTAATATCTTCCTCACTGCCAACTACCGGGCCAATCTTTGTGTTAAACACAAACTTAATTATCACACTCCCCCACCCCCCTACGAATTCGCATCTAGATCATTTATGAATGCCACAAATAATAATGGACAGAGCACTGATCCCTGTGGTACACCAGCAGACACTAGTCTCCAGTTACACAAACAGCCTTCCGCCACCACCCTCTGTCTCTTGCCACTAAGACAATGTTTGATGTAACTCACTAAGTTACCCTTGATATCATGACTTTTTAAAATCTGTTTCCCATATGGGGCCTTGTCAATGGCCTTGTTGGAAAACCATATAAACACCATGCCCGAAACTATACAATAAATTTTATTTGGAATGGCTTCCCCTGATGATGTCATGCTGACTATCCCCGATCAAACCTTGCCTCTCAAAATGAAGATCAATTTTCTCCTTTCCTGTTTTCTCCAACACTTGGCCTAATACTGATCTACTTCTGACTGGTCTACAATTCCCCGGTCTATTTCCACCACCCTTCCCATAAAGTGGGACCACTTAGTTGTTCTCCAGTCATCTGGCATCGCCAACCAGATAAGCGTTTGGTCATCCTTATGTTTCTTGTAAGTTTGTGTTCTTGTTCTTTTTGGTTTTCTGATCAGTTTATTGATCCTCCTTTGCTGGGTCCCAAATATACCTGGATCCATTGCTTACCAAAATATCTGGCAGTTTTCTGAGCTGCTACCTTTGATCTAATGCAATAGTTAACTTCTTTTGTTAACTATTGTTAAGTCAACTTACCCTTTTGCTGTTTACCCTGTGGTGGACATGTGCATATTTTAAGGTGTTTATTTAAACAACAACCATTGTCTGTCTGCCAGTAAATCTTTTTCATGTACTTCTCCAATTCACTGAAGCTAATTTGCCCCTCATACATTCATCACTTGCATGGCTCAGGTTTATAACCACAATTTAAACAAAAACGTTTGTATTCAGACATCATGTAAAATTCAATACATTATGATTAATATGCCCAGCACCTCCCTTACAGCAATGTTTTTAATTATCTCTTCTAATCACATAACATCAATTCGAAAACTGCCTGACCTCTACCTCAGTGCTTCAAAGTACTAAAGGAAACCATCTCAAACATGGCCATGAAATCCATTTTTCCCAGCAATAGCATTCACATAGGTTAACACAGTTTAGTTGCAGATTGCAGCTGGTGATTATTACAGTAGTACCCACAAACCTACGTATACATTTCCCTGTTTTATAACATATGCAACCTCTGTATTGCAGCTTTCACTTTGATATATAACTTCCATCAATGTTTGCTTCTCCTTGCTGTCTCTAAGCTCCACCTTACCAGGTTCTGTGGAATCTGAGCGATGTGGCCTCTGGGGAGATGAATGGTAGATTCAGGTGAGACATTTTGTGAGGCTTTTGTGGACATTGAAATAATCTCGTCACGTTGTTCGTTCTTCTCAAGTGTCATTGTGTTATTTTCACTAGATCTCCCGTTATGCTGGTGGAGAAGAGAAGGAGAATGGTCTCTCAGCAATGCTGTGTATTTCCCCCAGACAACTGAGACTGCTGTAAACTGGGTGTGAACCTTACAGCAGGCTCGTAAAGTGTTGCTGCTGCTCTCCAGTATCCTAGTGAGATCACATCTGGAGTCTGGTGTACATATTTAGTCTCCTCACTGAAGAAAAGATATTATTATATTGGAAGCAGCTCAGAGATGGTTCCCTCAACTGATTCCTTCCATGAAGGTGTTAACTTATAAGGAAAGGCTGATAATGTTGATCCAATGCCTATTGGAGTTTATGAGAATGAAAGATGATCGTATTTTTACATAGAGCACAGGAAGGAGTCATCAACAGAAGACAATTACACAGTCAATGGAGGAATCCATTCCACTTCTCCAGCCTGTTACACCAGAACAGCAGAAGGATATTCCAGGTTTGGACCCTGTTACACCAAAACAGGATGAGGTTATTCAGCCCCTGGAGCCTGATATACAGTTACAGGAGAAGACCAAACAGCTCCTCGATCTTATAACACGGGACGAAGAGTAGGCTGTGCAGCACCAGTTTCCTGTTACACAGCAACAGGATCAGCCCATTCAGCCTTCTCAAATCTGTAACACAAGAATTGGAAGAGACTGGAAGAGGTCATTCAGCATGAGAATTAGAGAAGGGGATAAGATTATTTGAGACTTGTTGTGGAAAGGAAGAGTTCATTCGCACATGTATCTGTTATATGAGAACACAAGAAGACCAATCGCTTCCTTGATCCCATTTCAGGGATGCAGGAGGTGATTGTTCAGTATGAACCTGTTATGAAGGAATATGAAGAGACCCTTCAGCTCCTCAAAAAGTTGCACAGCAACAGGAAGATTTCACAAGTCCTCAAGCTCCTGATGTATCATCAAAATGAGGAGAAGCAGGTCTTGAATATGTAAATGAGGATGTTCCGTCTATTGAGACTTTAATGTAGGAACACGACGTGGAAATTCAGCCCACTGAGTGTGTAAACCAGGAACAGAATTATTCCATTCAGACACTCATGCCTCTTACACAGCGATTGGAGCAGATCTTTTAAAGCTTTGTGTCTGTTCCACTGGAACACTGGAAAGGGAACGTTGAGTTACAGAAAGGGTAGGAATTAGGATAATCATCTTCAGTAATGAATAAAATTAGTGAGGAAACTGTTGGGAACTAAGGGAAATTGTGAGAATCCACTATTAATTAACTAACAACAGGAGATTTGCAAAGTCAAGATGGAATACATCAGAATCAGCATGGGTTTTTAAAGAATTTATTTGTTAGAGTTCTTTAAATATGTGACTAGCAAAGTAGACCATAGGGATCCTGGAGGCGTAACGTATCTGGAATTTGAGAAAGCATTTATTTAAGAGTTGCACAAAAGATTAAGCTACAAAATAAGACAACGTAAGTTTGGGAGGAAGTTATTTGCCTGGATAGAGGGCTAGTGAACCAATAAAATACAGAGAGATGGAATAGATGTTTTGTTTAATGGGTGGCACCTTTTGGGATTCTTTTGAGTTCAGACAACATGAGCTGACTATTTCTCATCCATTGTATTATTTGGATGAGGGGATAGAAAACTTGACAGCCACATTTTCAGCTGATACTAAAACAGGTGGCAAAGTAGGTTGATGCAATGAAGATGTAGAAAATTTACAAATGGACATGAACAGTTTAGATGAACGGGCCAACATCTTGCAGATAAAATTTAATGTGGATCAGTATTGGATTATCCATTTCGATCAGAGGAATCGAACTTGTTATGGAAATGGAAAGCAACTTCAGAGTGCTTCTGTGTAGAGGGATTGGGGTGTATTTGTGCCTATCACAGAAGGCCCACATGCAGGTACAGCAGGGAATGAGAAAGGCAAGTGCAATTTCAGCATTTAATTCTAACCGAATCGAATATAAATGAAGGGAAGAATTGCTGCAACTCTGCAAGCTATTAGTGAGACTGTAACTGGCGTTCTGTGTACACTTCTAGCGCCCTGACTGAAGAGGAATGTAGTTACAATGAAGGCAGTTCAGAACAAGTTCATTAGCTTGATTCCAGAAATGAATTTGTCTTTTGAAGAGCGTTTGAGCAATTCAGACCAATACTCTCTGGAGTTCAGAAAAATGAGAGGAAACCTCATTGAGGTCTGGAGGATGTTAAAGGTGATTGACAATGTCAGTGTGGAGTGGATATTTCCTCATGTGGAACAAACTAGAACAAGAGATCATAGTTTTAGGATTAGGCAGAGCAGATTTAAAACGGGGTGAAGAGAAATTACTTCTCTCAAACGGTTGTGAATCTGTGTAATTCACTGTCTCGGAGTGCAGTGAGTGCTGGGACATTGAGTAAATGATGGGATAAGGAGAGCGACCAGGAACATGGGACTGAGGCCTCGTTGACATCAGCCATGATTGTATTAAATGGCGGATCAGGCTCGCGGGCTGGATTGCCGAATGATGCTCCTCGTTCTTATTCAGTCTTTTGACTGTGCTACACCGGAATGGGGGGAGGACTGGTTATCAAACAGGAAGCAAGCACTCCAGATATATCAGTCTCAATCAGTTCGACAGAGCGTAGCCAGTGGAGTCACACTGTGACCAACGCTGAGTCCTCAGCTCTTTACAATCCATATCAATGATCAGAAGGAGTTGAACAGATATACTGCTACTAAGTTTGGTGATGACACTGAGTTGGCAAGATAGTAAGTTATCAAGAGAATGTGGAGAGTCTGAAAATTGATATACACAGGTAAAGTCAATGAATAATAGCTTACCATGTGGAATATAACTAAATATAGAACTTGAAATATGTTTCAGGAGGTTTATACGGCAGTATTATCCTGTAATGGAGAGAGATTACAGGGCTGAGTGAAACAGCTTGTTCTGGAGGTTTCACTCTAGCCCGATCAGACATGGGAAGTGTTGATCCATCTGATGCTCACAGTGGCACCTGCTGTCAGTACAAACGGGATATTTTTATGCATTTGGTGGGTGGTGCGGAGTGGTGAGGAGTGGCGGGGGGGGGGGCTGTTTTGAGCTGTGTATGAAGAGGACGGCCTTTATCTGAGATTCTATCCTTTATTTCCAAATGGACATCTGAGTACGATGGGAATGGCTGTTTCTGAATGAAGAGGCTGTGGTTGCTGCCCGGACAGGGGTATTCACCAACATGATGTATTGTGCATGGGCACACTGTAACATTAATGAAGTGAGAGTTCCTTCAGTTTTTCTACCTCCCCCCATTGACATGGAACCCTATAGAGCTATGTACACCATCGGGAATCCCATTATAATGGGAAGACAAGAGAGGAGGAAGTGAGGAGAAAACATTCACCTCATCCACCACAGTGATCCTCCATCACAGAACGGTTACATTGATGCTGAAATGCTGGGAGATGACCGATATGTCATGCACTCCTGCCTGAAACGTTCCAGATCATAGAAGCTGAATGCATCAGTGACACTAACAGCCACTGGCAGTACCGTCCTCCCCAGGTATGAAGCTGCAGGTCGTGTTGACGGAGGTGACACCGCTCTGTGACCAGCTCCTTGTTCAGTCAGAGACCCCTCACACCCTGCTCCTGGGTTAAGTGTCCCTTGGGTAGCTGGTCTTGGAAAACCCGGAGTGGATACAGCAGATCCCTTTTCCGACACATTCTCACTCCGTGGTTTCAGAGCTTCCCCTCTCTGCAGCCTGTGTTCCATTTGTTGTTCATATTGCAGGCCCAGATGCTGTAACTACAGTCCCCATGCTCCATTCAGAGTTGGATCACAAAATCCTCGGGTATCCCTGAATGTCTGAGGCAGCTCACAGCACAACCTCCAGCAAACCATCCCCAGCATCTCCACAAATTTTTCAATGACAGGAGACAGTCAGAAGCCCCTCAGCTGCAAGTGTTATGCACCAGGCCAGACCACCACAAAATATTTTTTCTTTTTGTAAACGTAGATGTGAATTGGATGTTCCCGATGTGTTGTGATTGGCCAACCCGTTCAACATTAAGCAAAATGCAATCCATTCAAACACTCTAGTTAAACCACAATCAAAGAGATGAACAATTGGGGATAGCTTCTTTACTGGAACACTTACACAAACAATAGATATAGTACCTTCTACTCATTAACTGTTCTAATACAGGAACATCCCATAAACATGCCCCTTGACAAAAAGGTAAATTCAAACTTAGAATCTTATGTGCAGTTCTCCAATCCAGGAGGAAGCAACTTCAAGAGAGTTTTCAGAGAGATGAGCAGCTTGCGATCATGTATTGAAATCTGCAACCCTTCTGGGATCCCCAGCAGCTTCTGGTTGCTGCAGCTAAAAAACAAAACGAGATGACCTGGTCTGAGAGAGCTGTCACTGCCCTTCCATTGTTCCCACCATTTTAATAAATCCTAAAGGCCTCCTGAGTTATTTACTTCTGCCATTTTCAGGTAGCAGTTCGGCATTTCTCTATTTAAGTCTTCTCTTTTAAAAAAACCCACAAGAAAATAACCTTTTTAAAGTGACAGTTTTGTCACACCTTCCACTTTGAAAAAAAATGACCATCAATATTTACAGATAGCATCATTTTAAACCCCTTTTTCTTACTGTTACAGTAGACTACAATATGTGTATATATTCTATTGACACTACGTATGCAAACATTCACAACTCTATTCTATTTCAGTCAGTTTACTCTGCCACAGAACGCCTCTGTCTTTCTTCGTCCAAGTCTTGACGCCTTATCAGCAAGCACGCTTTCTCGTCCAGCCACCTGTATAACTTCCAAATTGGATGGCATCAATAATAACTGCTATCTGAACAGACTGGAAGTTTTCTCCTTAAGTTTCTCCAAAAATGTTTAGGCGTTGTGATCAATATAACGATTTGTCTCAGACACGTTATTTACAAGTTAAATGCTGAAATGTTGTAAGGCCAAGCTCAAGGCCTCTTTCCCAATTGTGGAATATTTCTGTTGATGGTTTCACCGGACACTCCAACCACACATTACATAAAGGAGCAAATCTCATCTCTCCCAAAATCCTTCTCAATGACAAGTCTCCTCATGTCTCAGCATAAAAGAATTACATGCTTCTGTACCTCTCAATGCTTTACCTGCTACTCCTGGCCTACACAAGTAAACCTTACTCTCACAGGTATATGTTTTTAAGAAGATCTTGCATATTCTTCTCAATGCCTAACAGAAGCCAAACTTTGACTCATGGATCAACTTATCATCAACAGCCATTTCAGCTTCTAATCTCGCCATTGTAACTCTCTGCTCTTCCACACGAGTTTTCACGACTGCAGGAAGTGAATTTTTGAACTACTCCAAAGTAAGAATCCCTCTAAGAGTGTCATAGATTGTGCTCTTTTTAATACCCTTACCCATCTTTTAAAATTGCTTTGTTTGATTCTTTTAAACTCAATGTACGTTTAACCAGGGACGCTACTTTAGATTCCTAAAATGCTGTCTGTGGGCTTCTGGCATGAGCTCATATGCACTTCAGATTACTTTCTTCACTCTCTCATACTGGCCAGATACCTCCTCCGATCGGGATGCAAATACCTCACTCCTTATACCTACTAGCTTTGTTTGGATCAACTAAATTCATATGGTCACCGATCAATGCATTCTTTTAGCCACTTTCTCAAATTAAAAAGGCTTTTATATTCCTCTCATCAAATGTAGACAATGACTGGATGATTTTAAACAGATCCCCACCAGGCCTTTGGCAACCATACATCTGCTCCTCCTCACTATCCTCCCGTGTCAGCGTACCATCTACCTGCATCTCTGCTTTCTAAGTCGACTTTCCTCTCACATTGTTAACATTTGAAGTTGAAAGTCTCTCCCGCTTTCTACTTTTCTTGTTTATTTTTCTGTCCTTCTTAGTCCTCTCCTTTTCTTTTAATTCTCCTTTTAATCGTATTTCAAACTATTCCAATTCCTTTTTATGTTCAAGCTGCCTCATCAACAATTGCATTCCAGCCATTTCCAAAAATTCTGATGGTGTTTCAATCAAACTTTAAATGCCAAGGCACAGCTGTAATTATTTCTCCTTTTCTTACAGAGGGTTAGTGTGGACTTGTTGGGCCAAATGGCCTGTTCCATACGGTAGGGAATCTAATTATGAACCCAATTTGGTATTGCTGATTTCGAACCAGACAAGATTGCAAAGTTTGCTATGGACCAGATCAGACTGCTTTAAAATACTTTCAGATGGGAGCCTGGACGCTAACCTTGTCTTATAGTAAAGGTAGATGCGAAATGAGTGTTACAGATGTGATGTGGCTGGTCAAACCACACAGCTTAAAGCAACACACAATTTATTTGAACACTCTAATAATAACATATACAAAAAGAAGAGGAATCTAGAATAACTTAACTACTGGAAATCTTATCAGAATAATAGATACAGTACCTTCTACTAATGAACTATTGCAATGTACTAACATCCCATAAATACATTCCTTGGCAAAAAGACACGCCCAAGGCCATTCAGACTTGCACGTTCAGTTCAAAGGGACAAACACACAAGTCACAATTTCAGTGGACAGGCGCAGATTCAAAGCTGCTGAAAACCCAATCCAACATAGACACCACATGGGACACACCGGAAAGTGAACAACAACCCGACACACCACCCCACCCCCTTCTCCATGGAGCAGTACATGGGACACACCGGGAAGTGAACCACAGCCCGACACATACCAATTCATTGTTTCTGCGCTTCACAATGCCAGCACTCGATACACTCGGGAAACAAAAACCAAGGAGAAAGTGAGGACTGCAGATGCTGGAGATCAGAGCTGAAAATGTGTTGCTGGAAAAGCGCA
The DNA here is from genome assembly GCF_020745735.1 of Hemiscyllium ocellatum. Lineage (NCBI taxonomy): Eukaryota > Metazoa > Chordata > Chondrichthyes > Orectolobiformes > Hemiscylliidae > Hemiscyllium > Hemiscyllium ocellatum. The sequence continues at coordinate 12,723 of NW_026868377.1, forward strand.
GCAGGTCAGGCAGCATCCAAGGAGCAGGAGAATCGACGTTTCGGGCATGAATTTCATGAAGAAGGGCTCATGCCCCGAAACGTCGATTCTCCTGCTCCTTGGATGCTGCCTGACCTGCTGCGCTTTTCCAGCAACACATTTTCAACCAAAAACCAAGGCCAGGGAAAAATACAGAGGGACAGAGATATTCACACCAAATAAGGAAACAGTTAATTAACTGAGAACATGTTGTGGAAAATGGAGAAAAAGAAAGGGCAGTGGGACTAAATGGAGGATGAAACCTTTACAGTACGAAATTATAAGAATGAGAACGTTGAATAAAGGTATTTTCAGATCAGTTGAAATGGTTTGTTTCATCAAGTTTCGAATCGGTTTCACAGAACACTTCAAACAACATTAGCTGGGACAAGATGACAGACCAACATGGAGAGCTGAGTAGGCCACGCTAGTGCATTGTTCAGTAATCTGGATTATCTGCCTAGCATGAGGAGAACTGCAAACCTTTACTATCAAATGGGAACGATACATGCATCAAATACACACAACAGGGAAGATTTCTATCTCCATTGGACCAGTATAAGGTGTGTGTGTGTGTGTGTGTGTGTGTGTGTGTGTGTGTGTGTGTGTGTGTGTGTGTGTGTGTGTTGGGATGGGGGTTGGAGTTTGGAGAGCGTGTATTTTGGGTAGTTGAATGTGAAAATTATTACTTGTAAGAAAATACACTTAAAGGCAACCAGGTTAAATATGAACAACTGGCAGGGATTTGGATAGCGACACAGAGAGACTGAGGGAAGTTTCATGGACAGATGAGTGAAAGTGATTGAGAACATTAAAATAAAGGCATTGCCGCACACAATAGCGATATTGATTAGTGTGCACACATGAAGGACAGATGGATGGGATTTCGGTCTGAATTCGAATCATGTTTGTTTCTGCAGGTTTCAACTCAAGAGTGTCAACAGCAAATGTTGTCATCATTAAATCTGTATTACACAGCCCAAGTTTCAAACAGCAGATGGGTTAAGCTAATGAAGTACATTCTGGAGCCGTGAGTAGTTAAAGTTAATAATGGTCAAGGAATTGTGTCAGAATTAGCTCATGGCTAAAGGGATCACCACAGTTGTGATTCGTCAGTTTCAACCACAACACGCAAGTTCCCTTCCACGCCACTTACCACGCTGACTTGGAAATATACCGCTGTGCCTTTACAGTCGTTGTGTCAGAATCCTGGAATGCCCTTCCTAATGGCATTGCGGGCCAACCCACAGCATGTGTACTGCAGCAATTTAAGAAAGAAGCTCACCATCGACTCCTCAAGAGCAAATCGAGATGGACTATTAAAGCTGGCCAGCCAGCAACACCCAAGTCCCACAAATGAATGAAAAAAATATTGGCCAGGATGAGATGGTTATCCAGGAAGGAAATGGAGTTTGTAAAGATAATAGAGGACAATGACCTCCACGCTCCCAATATTTATATACAAGGGTGAGAGATAATGAGCTGAAAATGTGTTGCTGGAAAAGCGCAGCAAGTCAGGCAGCATCCAAAGAGCAGGAGAATCGACGTTTTGGGCATGAGCCCTTCTTCATGAAGAAAGGCTCATGCCTTAAAAATCGATTCTCCTGCTCTTTGCATGTTGCCTGACCTGCTGCACTTTTCCAGCAACACATTTTCAGCTCTGATCACCAGCATCTGCAGTCCTCACTTTCTCCTGAGAGACGATGGTTCACATCTGAACATGATCAGGTCAACGTAGAGACCCATGAGTAACACTGCCAGAAGCAAAGGGAGGCAGTAATTGAACAAGTTCAATGGTGCCATTAGTAGCGGTTTGCAAAGTGAATATCTGGATTCAGAGTATCAACATGAACAATAAAAGTGGCAAGAAGTGAAGACTACATAAAAGAACAGTAATGCAGTCATAGTTGGGTTATAGAAAAAAGTCTGGACGGTGAGACTTACCAGGGACACCAACGATAGACGAGAGAGGATAATAAATATATTGAACAATGCGAAGAGCATAATATATCCGCTGTGATAATGTGTACCAATCATAATATGTTGAAAGAGACCAAACATAACCGGATAAACTCCTGTCCATTGTTATAAAATTTCAGTCCAATATTCTCAGATTCTGATCCACTGATGGAACATTCCAGTCTAATGTTCTCAGATTCTGATCTCTCCTCCCACTCTATCTGGAGCTGATGATCCCTGTCAGTGCTGTCGGTGATGCTCCCACTCATGCTATGGCATATCACATTGAATGGAGCCCATTTATCATTGGAGATACCTTCCACTGGGATAATTACAAAACATGGAGACTGACATTAATCACAGTCACTGAACAAACAGGTTCTGTTAACCCCTTCCTTATATAACATTTCATGTCGCAATAAAAGGGAATATTTACTCAGACTGGATGAAATGGATGAGGGTTACTAACGGATGGACTAGAATTTTTTTTTTACTTTTTCCGTGTATGTGGGAATTTTGCCAGAGCACTGCAGGGCTGTATGTGTCAGGGATGAAATAAGAGACAACTTGCAACAGATGTCTGTGGGGAAATTTCTGGATACATTAACTCAAGGGAGAAAGTGAGGATTGCAGATGCTGGGGATGAAAGTCGAGAATTTGGTGCTGGAAAAGCACAGCAGGTCAGGCAGCATCAGAGTAGCATCGACATTTCTTGTGTAAGCTTTTCATCTGGAATGAGGCTTGTCGACCAAAGATGCTAAGAGATAAATGAGAAGGGGATGGGGTTGGGGGAAGATAGCTGAGAATGTGGTAGGTCGATGAAGTTATGGTTAGAGGTGATATGTTGGCCAGGAGGGTGGAGCAGATAGGTGGGAAGGAAGACGGTCATAGGGCGGTGCTGAGTTGAAAGGTTGGATCTGGGATAAGATGGTGAAGCGGAAATGAGAAAACTGGTGAAATCTACATTGATCCCATGTGGTTGTAGGGTCCCAAGGCAGAAGTTGAGTGGTGGAGCAGCTCCAAGACCTGCATGTCCATGATGGAGTGGGAGGGGGAGTTCAAGTGTTCAGCCACGGAGTGGTCGGGTTGGTTGGTGCCTGCGTCCCAGAGATATTCCCTGAAGTGTTCCACACATTGGCGTCCTGTCCCCAATGTAGAGAGACATCAGGAGCAATGGATATTGTAGGCGACGTGTGTAGAAGTGCAGGTAAAACTCCGAATGGTGTGGAGGGAGCCATTGGGTATCGGACCGAGATGAGGATGCAGGTTTCCCAGTTTTTACCATGGCAGGGGAACATGCCAGGAATGGAGGGTGAGTTGGTGGGTGACGTGGACCCGTCAAGGTAGCCGCGCTTGGAGTGTTCTTTATGGAATGTAGATCAGGGTGGGGAGGGAAATATATTCCTGGTGGTGGGGTCTGTTTGTAGGTAGCGCAAATGGGGGAGGATACTGCGTTGTATCTTGGTGGGATGGAAGGTCTGGAACAGGGTGTTCTTTCCCTATTGAGTTTGGAGGGGTAAAAGTTGAAGGCAGAAGTACGGGAAGTGGATGAGATGCTCTGGATGGCATCGTCGACCATGTGGGAGGGGAAATTGCTGTCTTTGAAGAAAGAGGTCATGTGGGATATACACTGAGTTCAGAGTGTGGTGCTGGAAAAGCACAGCAGAAATGGCAGCATCCGAGGAGCAGGAAAATTCGACGTTTGGGACAAAAGTCCTTCATCAGGAATCGGGTTTTAGCCGCAAATTTCTGTTTTCCTGCTCCTCAGATGCTGTCTGACATGCTGTGCTTTTCCAGAACCACACTCCCGAATTTAATCTCCTGCATCTGCAATACTCACTTTTGCCTGCACGCTAGGTTCAGCCAGTTCTGTAATACTGCCTTTAATTCTGTTCTCACTGCTGTAGGAAAGATGTTGTTAAAGTTGAAAGAGTGCAGAAAGGATTTCCAGATTTATTGACAGTTTTGGGGAGGGTGGTGGTGGCGAGTGATGTTGAGCTATGCGGAGAGTATGAATGGGCTGGGGCTATGTTTCCTGTAGCGTTGGTTCTGAGGAGTGACCTCTCTGAGGTTTATTGCGGTGAATCCCGATGCTCCAGGGTGAGCAATGCCAACGACCAGGAAATAGACAGAACAGTTATTCACATTGAAACTGGATAATTACTGATCGACAACATGTTGGCGAATGATGGAGGTAGACTGAAGTATGTGACTGGCTGGAGGAATCAGAATTTGGAGGGTCCAATCATATGAGTGAGAACAAAAATAAAGGCATTACCATATCAACTGAAAGTATTAGTTATACCACATTCTAAATCCACCTCAGCGAACCAGACCAGACACCATAAACCCAGAAGAGATATCTGTTCAGCATGGAGCACTGCACAGACCAGACTAGTGCACTGTTGAACACCACCCTGCAATCAGTCCACAGTGGAACACTGTGCACACTATAGCAGTCCATTCTTCTGTAAACCCAGATGAGATATGTGTTCAGCAGGGAGCACTGTGCAAACCGGGCTGGTGTACTGTGCAATACAATGACAATCTACCCAGAGTGGAAAGCTACGCTGGCCGCGGCAGTGCTTTGATCTATAAACCCAGATGAGATATGCGACCAAGGTGTGGAACTGTGTCCATCAACCCAGTGCATTGTTCACTACATTAGAACATTGTGTTAGATCACTGCCCAACATTGGGAAACTTGCAGCCCATGCTGGAGGTGACAGGATGAGCAGCTCCCTCCAGCTCCATATCTCCATTTTGCCATGACACAGGGGGTGCTGTGGGTGTGAACTTCACTGCCATAGAGGGATGGCGGGGGAATCAGTTTAAGTATCAACAAATGGGTGGGGTTTGGCGAATAGAGAGAGCGAGACTGAGAGACAATTTCATGGAAGGATGTTTTCCCAGGATCCAGAATGCTGAAATGAAGACATTTCAACAGTATCCTGCAACATGAGCAAATGTTTCTAGGAATGATGGGTAAACTGGATATTGGTGTGAGCTCAGATGATGGAGAGTATTGGATGAACATTTGTTCTGCAGCTTTTTAACTGGGAGGTGTCAGCAGAGTTTTCGACACATTGGGCTGTATCTAACAATAATTTGTCTCAGTGTCGTTTTCACTGAGTATGACAGAAGGATTGTCTGTATGAGACTGAGCTGGTTTCCTGGTGATACCTCATCGAACTCACCTCGTTAGCTATCTACCCCACCCCAAGGCGACCCTCTCATTCAATGCCAGCTCAATTTCGTTCATGGTTGGAGGTACTCACCAATGCCCGCATGACTCAAAACTTCCGTGATCCCTGGCACTGGTGCCATCATCAAAAGGCCAATGGGCACACTGTTTCTCTGTTTGGAGCTGCCCTGCACAGTTTACCCCGAGCATGGCAGATAAGAGGCATTTACACCACGGTTTGTCTTCAATGTTATGGAAGTCCTGGTGAATGGGATAGTACAGAGGAGGACCATTCTTTTCCCAGTGTTGGCCACACTACCAGACCCACAGAGCATGGTCTGAGATCACCACCCAGCTCAGTGCAGTATCTGCAGTCTGAGGAAATGTCCAGCAATACAGGGCAAGCATCAAGAACCTTCCCCATTCTGTCAGAATAAGGGTCAATATATTCTCTCTGCTCCCTCACACTCACTATCTATCTGCTATAGCACCTACTCCCCGAACAAAGCTCATGCTCCACCACTCTCATTACTGCTTGCAGTCTCTCTTTCTCTCTCTCTCTCTCTCTCTCTCTCTCCTTCTCTCTCTTTCTCTCCCCATTCACTTTACCCCCCACGTCCCCCAGAACCCCACCCCCCGGCACACACACCAATAACACTGAGTAGATACAACACTGTGGACTGACTGTCTCCGGACACTTCTCCATGTCCCCCACTTACACCAGCACTAACAGCAGGGCCACCCACCCCACCCACCCTCCCTCCCTTTCTCACATTCCAGGAGAAACAGCCTGGAATGGGACAGAAAGGGCCAAGCCGGATGGTGGAGCACCCGATATCGTTACATTCCCCCCTCCCCCCGCCATGTGTGGAGGACCCTGGTACGAGCCGGAGAGGGCTGGGACGCCTCGTGTGGAGATTCTGAAACATCCACATCCCACCAACCGAGTAAGGAGCAATTTTCAGTGAAGGGCAATTCTCACTTTAAACCCACTAGCAGCTCCGTTTACCCCCGGCACAACATAGAAGCGGTGGCCCTGATGCCATCTCCCTTTTGTGTCGAACTAGTATAAATGGAATCCCCATGGTCTCGGTGAGCAGGAGGGTGGGCTCACAACTCATCGTCACCACCCCCTTCCAGGAAGGGAGCGCCTGCACTTCCTCCTGTAAACACCTCAGGTGTTGAAAGTATTTTCTGCTCTCCCCACTTGCTCTGACATCTTCAATAATCTGTACTCATATTCACCAAGTGCCCTTTGCTCCGACACCCGCTTTATAATGGTACAGAATGTTTTATATTGACTTTCAGAGTTATTTCTTCCAAGATGCATCACCTCACACTACTGTGAATTGATCCTGATCTTCCATAAACCTGAAAACTACGTCAATGTGTCACTGTCCTGCTTGAGTTCCACACTGTCCTCCACACACTATAATTAGTCCAGGTATGGTATCTGCAAACATTAAAATTGTCCTACAGTCACACTCCACACAGAAATACTGACTCACTCGCTATTGTTAGCAAGTGCAGTACAAACACACTCCCCGAGGACCGACTTAAGTACTGACTCACACCAGACAGAGTAAGTGAAATATTGACAAGGTCACAGTGGAGCAGGAGAAATACTGACAGACATCCCATGTCTGTATTTGTTTCTGTGTATTAGTAAGTGTCTCTATATCTTTGTGTTAGTGTGTGTATATCTGTGTGTATCAGTCTGAGGTGAGTCTGTAGTCTCTATGGTGCTAACGTGAAGTAATATCCCCCTGATACGAGATCTGACGAAGTGTCCTTTCATTTCTGTCCACAGATGGTGTCAGACCTGTTGACCTTTCTGACAGTCTCTGCTGGACTCCCCACACCACTGCACAGGTGAGAGTGGATGGTAAAAATCATCAGGGGTTCAGTTTGGGAGGGACAGAGGGAGGGCAGCAGCTCACAGAACCATCCAAACACAGACAGACAGATAGACAGACACACACACACAGACACAAACACACAAACATACATACTCACCGAGATGCAGAGAGAACACACAGACGCACAAACAGATACACAGGGACGCACTCACGCTCGTGTCCCCAGCCCTATATTCTGATGTTCCATTCAGCCCTTCGGACCTGCTACAGAGGAGCAGATTGAGACCACTCCGACGATTATGTGTAGTTTCGACAATGTACTTGGAAAATCAGGCTGGGGCAGAAAGTGACCCCGTCACCTCCAATCCCTCTTTCCAGGCTTCCCTTCTCTGTAACTTCTGCTCCAGATGTGGGTCATGTTACAGACCCGGATTTACTGGGAATTCAGCTCCCAGACCCCACTCAGAGTTAACCCAAACAAATCGTCTGCTCTCCTGGAATGCAGCATTGTACAACACGACGTTTAGGAAAATAACCAGTTACTTTCGAAAACATAACATGAGAACATAAGAAATCGGAGCAGAAGTAGGCTATTCGGCCCCTCAAACCTGCACTATCATTCAATAAGAGCATGGCTGATCTACTCCAGGGCCCAACCCCACTTTCCTGCTAACCCCTTGCATCCCTAAACTCGCTGATATGTCAAAAGCCAATCCACCCCGTACATAAATGCATTCAGTGCCCCTTGGATGCTACCTGAACGGTTGTTTTTTTTCAGCACTACACTTTCAACACACACATACAAACACAAATAGCTGAGAGAGACACAGAGGTGCACAAACAGACACACAAAGACGTATACATGCCAAGAGACATGCGCGCGCGCACACACACACACAAACACACAAACACACTCACAAACACACACAGCCACATATTTCACCAGTTTCCTCATTTCCCCTTCCCTCAACTTATTCCAGATCCAACCCTCCAACTCGGCACCGCCTTCTTGAACTGTATTACCTGTCCATATTCCTTCCCACCTATCCACTCCACCCTCCTCTCTGACCTATCACCGTCACCCCAACTTCATTTAACAATCGCCTTCCCAGCTACATTCCCCCAGAACCATCCCCTCCCATTTATCCCTCAGCTCCCTTTGCCAACAAGCCTCATTCCTAATGAAGGGATTATGCTGGATATTTTGACTCTCCTGCTCCTTGGATGATGCCTGAATGGTTGTGCTGTTTCTGCACCACTCTCTTTCAACACAGACACACGCATGCACACACACAGACACAGAAGCGCACATACAGAGAGACACAGACACAGACAAACAGACAGGCAGACACAAACACATACCGACACACGCACAAACACACAGACACACACAAACACACTTCCCACCCGCGAAGACATCCACACTCTCCCTCCACACACAGACACCAACATTCCCCCCACACACACACATTGGCTCACGCACAGGCAAAGACACAGGCACACGCAGACACACATACATACAGACAGCAATACTCTAACAGTCACATACACACCCACATTCCCCACACATGCACACATACGCTAACACAGACACACACAAACAGATATATACACTCAAACAGGCACACACTAACACAAACGAAGACACACGCAAAAACACACATACACATACATACACACAGATACAAACACACACACACACACGCACACATATGCAGGCACACAGATACACACAGACAGACACACACAAACAAGCACACTGGCAGAGGCACACACGCATTGACATATACCACATAGAAATCACACCCATACAAACCAACACACAGGCACGCACGCACACAGACTCTCTCACACACACGCACACACAGATGCCCACAGCCACCCATACACAGACACTCAAATTCCCCACACAGATGTACACAAACACACAGGCATGCACACACGCAGACACACAGTGACACACAAAGACATGCACACACACAAGCGCGCATGCATACATACAGCTGCTCACACACAGACGTACAAACATAGAAACACACACAGAGGCACACACACACACACACAAACACACACAACTTGTAAAATACAATGTTTAGTGATAGTGACTTACCCTTGCAATTAATCTTTCATGCAAGAAAGGAATGAAAAGTCCTAAAACACACCAGCAGAGCATTGCATTTTATCACTTTCAGCAAAAGAGGGAGAGATGGAGGGAGAGGAGAGGGAGGAAGGGAGGCTTTGAACCCCATTCAATTATCCACCCCAAAACAATACATTTCCTATTGCACACAGATGCAGAGATAGAGATACAAATATACATACACATTCTAATGCAGAACACACTGAGAGATAGATAAACATAGGTACACATATAGACACACACAAATCGATAAACGCGGACAGAAATATGCAGATGCATACTTGGACATGCAAGCACCCATGAAACCATAGAGTTATACAGGGGGTTTGAAAACAGACCTATTAATCCATACACTCAATGCTAACGATAATCTCAAACTAAACTAGTCCCATATTCCTGCGCTTGGACCATTTCAATTTCTGGAAGATATGAGGCTGACCAACGTGATGCCATTATTAAATAACTGGCAAGGAAAAGCGAGGGAACAATAGACTAGTGAGCCTGACTTCGATGGTGGGCAAGTTGTTGGAGAGAATCCTAACGACAGGATTTACATGTATTTGGAAAGGCAAGGACTGATAAAGGAAAGTCAACATGGCTTTGTGCATGGGCGATCATGTCTTACGAGCTGGATTACTTTTTCTTGAAGAAGTAACACAAAGCATTGATGAGGGCAGAGCATTGGATGTGACCTATATAGACTTCAGTAAGGCATTCGACAAGGTTCCCATGAAAGACTGGTTAGCAAGGTGAGATCTCATGTAATACAAGGAGAACTAGCCATTTGGATACAGAACTGCCTCAATGGTAGAAGACAGATAGTCGTGGTGCAGGGTTGTTTTCCAGACTGGAGGCCCGTGACCAGTGTGTGCCACAAAGATTGATGCTGGTTCCACTGCTGTTCATCATTTACATAAATGATTTGGATGTGAACACAGGAGGCATGGTCAGTCAGTTCATATTTGACACCAAAATTGAAGGCGCAGTGGACAGAGAAAATTATTACCTCAGAGCATAACGGGAACTTGATCAGACGGACCAATGGACTGACGAGTTGCAGATGCAGTTTAATTTAGATAAATGTGAAGTGCTGCAGTTTGGAAAGAAAAATCGGGGATTGGCTTGTACATTTAATGTTGATATCGTGGGGAACGTTGCTAAACAAAGAGACCTTGGAGTGCAATGAAGATCAGCAAAGCAAGCGCCTTCATAACTAGCCTGCCCACACATGATGTAAACTTCAAAGACATATATCAGAACCCCTAGGTCTCTCTGTTCTACAACGCTACCAAAGGCGAGACATTTAATTGTGTATATTCTCTCATTGTTTGCTTTACGAAATTGTGATACATTGATTTATTGAAATTAATCTCCATCTGCCACTCCTCAGCCCAGTGAGTGCTAATACTGGGGAAGAAAGGCTGGACAGAAATCAGCTGACGGATCATTTCGTGGTTTTAAGAAGAGGGCAGTCAAACGTTACAGGCGGGAAAGAGTGATTGGTGTTTTTGATCCAGAAAGTAGGCTCTTTCTTCGTCTCTGGTGTTCAGTAATAAATATCTATTCCAGATCCTTTCTCGTGCAGAGTGTCTCTGTATATGTCTTTCCCTCATATTGCAGATGACAGATAAAAGCCACTTAAGGTGAAAATCATAGCCAAGTAAATAAAGATTTTCATAGTTTATCTCGAAGGCAAAGCACATAAACTCAACATCCTATAGTTGAGGTGAGTACCTTTAATCAGTTAAACAAAGTGATTCTTTTAACTGTGTAATTCAGTAAAGTTAACCAAACCATATCGAGCTGAAAGCTGACATTTAAAATGTGACCCAAATTCTGGACATGGTTTCAGTCTTGTGTAGTGGGTAACGCCCATGCCTCTGAGCCAGAGCTCTGGGTTCGATTCCAATACCCGAACTTGTGTGGTATTGTCTCTCACACTGGACCAAAAGGTCTGGGTTCAAGACCTTCCTGTCAAGGAGGTATGTCACAGTATTTCAAAACAGGCTAATGAATAAACAAACAGGAGAATAATGTTGCAGCTTTGGGGATTGTTGACAGGTGGTGGTTGTGTCCCTTCCTCTGAGCCCAAAAGTCTCGATAAAAATACCACAGAGGTGTTTCATAATGTGACTGGACAAGTTGGTAAAATAATTTTATAGTTGTGGTGTGATGAAGAGGGAAGATGAGTCAGTATTCAATTTCAGAATGTGGGCCCAGGTTTACTGAAAACACAGCCATTTGTGTTGATTGGAGTCACATTTGCACATTCTATTCATTTATAAAATCATGAAGACCATGGATAGGGTGAATAGTCAGGGTTTTTACCCCATGTGGGGAAGACCACAACTAGTGGACATAGGATTAAGGTGAGATGGCCAAGATTTAAATGTGTCCTAAAGGGACCATTTTCACAAATGGTTTATGTATGCAGTGAGCTGCCAGAGGAAGTGATGGAGGATGGTGCAAATTACAACATTTAAAACGCATCTGGATGGGGTCATGAATTGGAATGGTTTAGAGGGATATGGTACAAATGCTGTAAAATGAAACTAAGTTAATTTATGACATCTGGTTGGCAAGAATGAGTTTGACGAAAGGGTCAGTTTCTGTGCTGTACATTTCTATGATTCATTGATCCTATTAACAAAATGATCCCTTTGTAATATTATGCAACCTTCTTCACTTTCCACTATATAACTAAACTTGGTGTCATCTGTAAAGTTGCTCGATGTACATTGCATAATTCTCATCTAAGTCACTAATATAAATGACAAAAAAAAGTGGATCCAGTACCAATCCCTTTGGAACGCCACTGGTCACAGGCCTCCTGTCCCAAAGACAACAATCCTCCACCACCCTCTACCTCCTTCCAATAAGCTGAAACACACACACGTATAGAGACATAGAGACCGAGGCACAGTTCTGTCTTTAAGACAAATATGGATATGTTTTAATGATTAGGGGAACAAGGTTACAGTGAGAAGGCAGGAGAATTTTTTTGAGAAACATGTTAGCCATGATTGAACAGCAAATCATACTTGATGGAGCAAACAGTCTAGTTCTGCACCAATTTCATACGCTCTATGGTTTACACTATGAGAAATGTCTACCCAAGAGAAGAGTGGAGGCTGAATTTGATAAATACTTTCCTGAACAGAGGCAATGGGAATGTGGGATAGGTTTGAGGGGCTGAATGTACTATGTATTTCCTATTGGTTGTGCCCTCGTTTTTAAAATGGGAAGCTGACTTGCTTTGAGGTTCATACACTTCTAAATTTCGAGTTTCTACCATTTAAGATTGAGATAAGGATGCTCTTATCTCCTTAGGGTTGAGCTGTCTGTGATATTGTCATCCCCAGGAAAGAGTGAAGACTGGGCCATACAGTCATAGAGTCCGAGAGATGTGCAGCCCAGAAGCAGACCTTTCGGTCCAACACACATATGCTGACCACATATGCCAACTTCAATTTGGTCCCACCTGCCATATCCCTCCAAACACTTCCTATTCATATTCCCATCCAGATGCCTTTTAACTGTTGCAATTGTACCAGCCTCCACCACTGCCTCTGGCAGCTCATTCCATACACGTACCACCCTGTTGCATGAAAGAGTTGCCTGTTAGGTCTCTTTTATATATGTCCCCTCTCACCCTAAACCTATGCCCTCTAGTTATGGACTCAATTACCTTAGGGAAAATACCTTGCCTATTTACCCTATCCATGCTCCTCATGATTTTTATAAACCTCTATAAGGTCACCTCTCAAAGACTATCGCTTAATTTAAAGTGCAGTGACTACAGCAATTTTAAACACAACAGCCAAACACGAAATTAATAATGGATATTATTGGTTGTGTTGTTAAAGGGACGCATGTTTGTCAGGGTAATAGGAACACTTCCCTCTGCTCAGTGTCTGAAGTTCAAAATTGAGCACATGACTGACATTGCAGATGGTTCTATCGTTGCATCAGAAAGACAGTATTTTTGACCGGATAGCAATTCCCCCAAATGTTAGTCTATATTCTGTGCTCATCTTTAAAACCCTCAGGGATCAGGATCATTGATAGTACGAACTCCACTTGATCACCTGACAACAAATGGCCCTAACGGAGGATCACTGAGATCAGAAACAAATCGACAACCAGCTACACAGTACAGCAGGAGGCCATGCAACATTTCTGAGCTGTTAAACAGGAACAGGAGGGCCCTGGTCCGCTACCAGAAAATACAGAGTTGAGATAATTACTTATTTTCATGTTGGAAAGCTGTAACTAGTGGAATTCCTCAGGAATCAACGTGAGGTCAGCAACAGTCTACAATGATTTGGATGAAGGGGCTGAATGGTTTGGAGCTCAGTTTGCTCATACACCAGGATAGTCATTCAGCAAGATTTCATGTGGAAGGAGAACGTCTGCAATGGAATACAGAGAGGGGAGACAGTGAGTAAATCTTTACCAAAAAAAAGGAGTACAATGTGGGTGATGGGAAGTTTCTGTTTGGGAAGAAGCATAAAACGACCGTAAATTATATAAGTGGACACAGAATGCAGAACTCTGTGGTACAAAGGGATTCGTGTGTCCTGCTACATAAATCACACGAAGTTAGTCTGTACAGGCAGCACGTGATTGGAAAATTAAATGAAATGATACTTTTTCTTGCAAAGAGAATTGGGGCTGATCTTAAGGATGTTTTACTGCACCTGTACAGGCCGTTGCCGAGACCACATCTGAGGTACTGTCTATGGTTGTAATTCCTCTGAAGTGAAAAACAAATTGCTTTTGAAATGTTTCAAAGGTGTTGCTCTTTACTCGTCCTTGTGATGAAGGCATTGAACGATTAAACGATTCGGCCTGAGAATGAGAAATGTTCTTATTAACCATATAAGGTTTTGAGCTGGTGAATATCTGATGAATATTTTATCCTCTTTGAGACAATAAGACTGGGGAGCTATTTTAAGAATAAGATGCATTCATTGAAATGCAGATATTGTGAAGATATTGCAAGTTGTACTATAAAAGTATACGGGAACATATAAACACATCTTCAAAGCTCGTGACGCTATTTGTTGCGAAAGAAGTGGCTGGGTGTCCAGCAGCAACAGTGATGCACCTACACGGAACAGGGAATGTGCTGGAGTCCTACAGTTCATACACTGTTCAAACAGACTTCATTTGGTCCAGTTTGGGGCCGGATATCGTTATTGCGTGATTCAATTCAGAGAAGGAAAAATGCCATCTTTCCTGAGAAGGAACAGGCTGTTTCTCCCTCTGTCTCTGTGTGTTCCTCTTCTCAGCAATGTGTGTGAGCTGAAAACTCCTTATTCGTCTGTACTACTCATGGAGAATTCTTGTCGAAGATTCACTGGAATCGCCCCACGGCCCGAAGTAAAGGCAATCCAGCTGAATCCACCTGTTCCAGGAAGTGATCCCATTACCAGTAGCTGGTAAGAGCAGAACAGCTATATAAGCTGAATGATATTTGGAACAATCACTTATGTTTCCTTTCGCCATGAGTTCAATTAACATTTGGGCACAATTCTTTCAAGTTAACGTTCTGCAGAGTTTATATTTTTCAGTTTGTCATCAAATGTGTGCACGTGCCAGTATTTTTAGAGAGGGAAACAACGGCGCACAGATTTGCAATCGTCAAACTGTCATTCATCTTTCCATCCTAGTTTGATTAACTTTGTTTCGGTCATAGACTTGTTAATTTGAGCAGATTAAAGAATCCTGCCTGACTTGTTCCTAATCCTCACACAGTCTGAGACCTATATTATTGATCATATCACCAACTCGGTTGCATTAACATTTGCAATGAGCAGCGAAAGCGCGGAATGAGGAAAGGGAATAATGCCCTGAACTATAGATCAGTGAGCCTGACGTCCTTTGTGGGCACATTGTTGGAGAGCATTGAGGGGAGAGGATTTACATGTATTTGTAAATGTAACAACTGATGAAGGAGAGTCAACAATGCTTTGTGCATGGGAAATCGTTTCGAACAAACTTGATTGCATTTTGTGAAGAGGTGACAAAGAAGATTGGTGATGGCAGTATGGTAGATGCTGTCCATATAGATTCAGCAAGGCATTCGACAGGATTCCGCATAGCACACAAGTTAGTAAGGTTAGGTCATAAATAGATCCAAGATAAGCTAGCCAAATGATTACAAAAAGAGAGTCAGCTAGGAGAAACAGGGCGTTAGAAGATTGGTTTTCAGACTGGAGAACTATGACCAGTGTTGTGCCACAAGGAGCCGTGCTGAATCCACTGCTTTTCATTATTTATATAAATGATTTGAATGTGAATATTTGCCTGTTTATTATGTTTACAGATTATATTAAAATTGAAGGTGCAGTGGCTGACAAGTTTTACCTCAGAGTACGATGAGACCTTGATCAGATGGGCCAATGGGTCAAGGAGTGACAGATGGAGTTAAATTTAGAAAAATGTGAAGTATTGCATTTTGATAAGGTAAATTGGGCAGGATGTATGCAATTAATGGTGCGGTCCTCGGGAGCGTTGTTGAACAAAAGGGCGCAGGATCATAGATCCTTGAAAGTGAAGTCGCAGGTAGATAGGGTGTTGAAGGAGGGGTTTGGTATGCTTGTCTTTATTGATCAGCGCATTGACTCTGCGAGTTGGGAGATCGTGTTGCGAATGGGCAGAATGCTGGTGAGACCAGATTTAGAATATTGTGTTTAGTTCAGTTCGCTCTGCTACAGGTAGGATGTTGTTAGAATTGAGAGGGTGCAGAAAAAATGTATACGGATATTGCTGGGCATGGAGGGATTAGGCTACAGGGAGAGGCTGGCCAGACTGGGGCTTGTTTACTCTGGAGCATTGGAGGCTGGGGCGTGACATTATAGAGGTTTATAACATCATGAGGAACATGAATAATCTGAATAGTCAGTGTCTTTTCCCATGTTAGGGGAGTCCAAAGCTATAGGACAATGGCTTAAGGTGAGAGGAGAAAGATGGTAAAGAGTCAATGCTTTCATGCAGGTTGTGGTGTGTGTACGGAATGAGCTGTCAGCGAAAGTGACGGAGGCTGGTACAATTACAACATTTAAAAGACACCTGGATATGCATATTAATAGAAAGGATTTAGAGGAATATAGCCTTAATGCTGGCAAATGGAACTAGATCAGATTGGGATGTCTGAATTATGTGGACAGGACTCCTTGCTGCATGACACTGTAAGGGAGATGAGGAGAAATTCTAAAAGGACCATTTGAGTGGGAATTCTCTTCTCCAGAGGTATGTGGCGCCTCTTTGTTCATATTTATCCAAAGCTGAGTTAGTTAAATATTTGTCAGAGAAGTGAGTCACAGATGATGGGATATGGAAAGAAAAGTGGGGCTGAGACCACAACTTGATCAGCCACAATCGTAGTGCCTGGTGGAGAAGGTTCATAGTGTCGAACGCTCTAACCCTGCTCCTGTTCTGATGTTCCATTCAGACCCTCCAACTTGCTAGATAGGTGCAGTTTGTGGCCACTGACTGCTACAGCTCCCCTAACTCTCTGGAATAGAGAATTCCTGACATTCACCGTCCCTTGTTTGAAGAAATCACTGCCTGCTCCTACACGATGACCTATTGATATGAGCAATAGAGGTGAATCCAAGGACTCAGCAAAGAACAACTGCCCTTGATATCAAAGCAGTATTTAACTGAGGGTGACATTAAGGAGCCTGAGCAAAACTGCACTTCATCAGAATCCATTGCAAACTCTCCAGTGTTTGGAATCATCCAAAGCACAATGGAACATGTTTGCCATCAGTGGGCGCCAATCATCTCAGCCACGGCACATTTCTGCAGGAAATCCTCAGGGTAGCTCCCTCAGACCAGGCATCCCCAGTTTTTCAGCAGGAAATCCCTGCTGTGATGATGCAGACCATTCATCCATTTGAGTCCACATCGATCAAAAATCGGGATATTCACTGTGTTTTACACAATATTCAGAAAGCTTCGTCATCTCTGACCTCCACATGCAGTCTGTGTCCATGTGCAACAAGACTGAGACAACGCTCATTCCTGTGCTGTTAAACTGTCGGTAACATTCATGAGAGAGCACTGCACATTTGTACAGTAAATGGAGGAGTTCACTCACTACCCCTATCTGGCTTCACAGGAATATGGGAAAGTCGTTCAGCCCATCAAAACTACTGGACAAGAAGAGGGACAGCACATTCAGTCCCACCTGCCGTTAAACAGGAAGACAAGGAGTCTGCTCATGCTCACACATCACTTACACGGGATCAGAAAGTGACCATTTCACACCTGGAGTTACTTGCAAAGGAACAGGAAGAGGCCATTCAGATTCTCAAGTCACTAACACAGGAACAAGAAAGTGTCAGAGATGCTTCAGCATAACAAACAAATGGAGCAGGAAATGCACAGATGGACTGTTCCATGGTATTCCTCGTGGCTTCATTACTCATAGTGCATCCGTGTTCAGTTAGCATGCTTTTCTGGCAGTGTGAATGAAAGCATTTTTTTAACGAGTCTCTAAGGCATCTTCCGTTGCAGAGAGAGCAGACCTATGTACTGTCTGGAATTCAGAAGCTGGTGGGGAATGGCTAACTGTTTCAGAATGAAGGTATTGTGCCTTCTGACAGGATTATGGACAATGTAATGTTGAGTGGAGGGTCACACGGTAACTGTGCATTACAGTGTTCAGAGTTCTTTCAGAGCCTGTACCTCTCTGTTAATCGAAATAAGATCTATGCACTGGCAGATAAACTATTGGGAATCGAGCATCTAATGGAAAGTACGAAATTTCTCACCTTATCAATGGCTACTTGGGACAAAATGAGTGTTCGGCCATAGCCGTCAAGTTTCATCTTCGTATTCTCTCACAGTGCTACAGGTTAACCACATAGTTACCGCTCTCTATCCTGATGGTACCATCATGCCAAGGTTCAGTCTGGTGAAACTCGTTTGCACTGTCTCGGTGACGTGGCGATCATTATTTATGAAGTAGACTCAGTCTGTACATAATACCCCAAATTCTCTTTCAACAAAACACTACCACTGAGTAAGGTATATTTACTGTGGTACTCAAGTATTTCGCATGAAAGACAATATATCATTTCCAGTTATAATTACTTTCTGTCGAAGCTGAATTATGTTAGTGACTTATAACCAAGGACATCCAGGTCGTCTTCAACAACAGAACTTCCTAACATCTCACCATTTAATAAAATCAAAAGAAAAACATTTTATTTGTTGTTCCTATTCGATCATGTTATACCTTGCGAACAGCTATTGCCCAAGCGCGGATCCTTCTAATATCCCATCAGCCTTCCATCCAGAGAAAACATGACTCTCTTCATTTTGCCCATTATCCAATTTTTGATCCATTCTGTGTGTTCCACCCCTACCTACCCAGGGACTCTAACATTCCCCACTCACAAGCATTCAGCCGTGGCAAACGTTTTCTGAAAAATCAAATCCTCTACACCCACTGGTTGTCAATTTTCGATAACACAACGGGAAATCTCCACAACTACAGCAGGTTTATCAAGGATCCTGTCCCTTTCCTGAATCTAGGCTGACTCTACCAAATCATATCATTATTTTCCAAGTGTCTGGTTGTCACATTCCTTATAAAAGGTTACAATGTTTTTATCTCACAGCTGACATCAAGCTATTTAATTTTCTGGTTGCCCTCTCCGTCCTGTTTTAAATGTTTAGGTTTACAATAGCTGCTTTCCAGTCTGCAGGATCCTTTCCAGAATCTCACCAGCTTTGACGAATAGTCAGTAATTCTTTCACTAGCTCTGTTGGCACTTCCTCAATACTCGGGGATGTAGCTCATCAGTTCCAGCAACATACCAATATTCAATTCGATTAGGTTTTCAAAGACATAGTCTTCATTAATTCTAATTTTGTGCAGCCCCTCATTTTCACCAAGGACCCTGTTCCCTCGTATTTCGGGAAGTTAATTTCTGCACTTTCTTCTGTGGAGGCAGAATCAATGTATTCCTCTCAGCAGGAAGGTGACTTCGATCAGCTAGTGGGATATCGGAGGACTGCACTCCGGAAATGTTACTCACTCCTGCCTGGAAATTGCCAGACTTAATCCAATCCATTTCATTGCGATGGATATGTCACCCACCTCTTGCCTGGAAAGTTCCAGAATCAATCCAGTTCCCTTCATGGTGAGTGTCAGCACAGTTCTGGTGTGAGTTTGAAGGAGGGGACACAGCTCAGTGGCCACCTCATTTTTTTAAAGACGCCGGTTTCACATTTTACACTTGGAATGTGTCCAGCTTAGACAAATGTTCCTGGAAATTCCTGCCAGGATCATGCAGTGCCCTGCCCCTCCCTGTGTACGGAGCTTCCCTTCTGTGTAACCCTGATTCCAATTGTTTACCATGGACCCAGAACACTCTGTAAATGCGGTGTTCATATCTCATCCAGAGTGGGTCACCATACCCTTGGGTCTCTCTGAATGGATGCAGCAGCTGATAACGGAAACCTGTGAAAAGCGTCCACAGAACATCCCTTTATCTGTAATGACAACAGCAAGTCAAATTTTCACACACATGGTGCACCAATTCTGTGTTGAAAATGTTTCTTGTCTTAGCAGAACAAAACAGTTACATCTCTGCACTGCCCTACAGTTACAGTTCCCTTCTTCAAAAAAATCAGTTGACAATGGAACATTCCATTTCTTTGTCTCTCAGCAACTATAAGGGCAGCACCAGTATTGCCGATGGAGTTGATCATCACACTCATAGAAGAAACACAGAGGGAATATAACTCAAGTTAAACAGGGACACATCTAAGTTGACATGATATTCAGGAATATGGGCAAAAGGGAAATTTTAGAATAAGCTCCCATGTTATTTTCCTTCTGGTTCATCAGCAGCTGAACCTATGTTTGCTTTTCATTTCTCTCTCTCTCTCTCTTTCTCGCTGGGCATTTCTGCATCCAATAAACTAACCTTCACCTCACACATCCGACCATCCCTGATATAAATAATATTACTTCCCAGTTGCTTTCAGTTGCGATATAGGATCACTAGATTCAAAACTTTATCTGTTTTTCTCCTGACAGAGGCTGCCATCCTTGCTGAGATTCTCCAATATTTTCAGACGCTGGGGAATTTTATTTCAGATCTCCTTCATCCACAGTTCCTTGGCTTATTTCACCTTTAATTCTGTTGTTTCACGAGGTGTCAGCGTCACTGGCAGCATTTGTCATCCATCACTAATTGCCATTGACTGCGAGACCATTCGTTTAGACAATATGGAGCCAACCTTTTTTTTTTCATCACACTTAGTTTCTTTACCAAAGGCTTTCAGTGAAATAATAAAAGAAACCCTGATGGTTTATGATGCCGTTTGTAAAATGAGGTCTCTTTCCGATTGTTGCCATTTGAATTTAAGTTCTATCATTGGTTCTGGTAGAATTTGAAGCAATGCCTTCAGAGTCATAACACGGCTAGTGACATTATTATTCTGAAATGAGGACCCTATTATGAAATAACTGGAGAGAGAAGAAAATGTTTGTGGTCAAAATATTTGTAACTGGAAGAGTGGTCTGAAAAGAACTAGAGCTGTAAAATCTGAAGTTAATAAGGGGGCAGATGATGGCTCATTCAGCAACAGTACTGAGGCAAAGCTGGAGACTGAGGATATTATAATGGTGGGTGTAGGCAGGGTTGATAACAGAGAATATAGAGACATAAAACAGTTCAGGGCAAAAGGAAAACTCAAGGGTCTGAACAGTCTTGTTCCTTCTTAGATGTTTATGAGTGAGGATTCGGAAATTGAGAGGAATGAAGTGGAGTTTGTGACTGAAACTGAAGATAACAGGTTATGTATTTGTTAAATATATATAACAGAAATAGCAATAACCTTCACCATCGCGAATAGAATTGATAGAGATAGGTTTACCAGCAACATCAGTAATAGCGAGGATAGGACAGTATCTTGCCTGAATAATCATCAGTACGGCTTGTATCTGCAAATCTAACTGTGCCCTATCCTGATAAATCAAGTATATACCCAAGGATAAACAACTGTCCATTGTTGGAACATTCCAGTCTAATGCTGTCAGATTCTGATCCATTGTTGGAACATTCCAATCTGTTGTTCTAAGATTCTCTTCCTCTCCCTCTCCCTGTAGCTGCTGAGCCAATCATCTTGAGGATGATGTTGCCACTGATAGTGGCGGGGGAGGGGGCGGAGCGGAACAGACAGGAGATTGTGTGGCTGCAAATGGGAATCCAGGATGGTGTGTAGTCTCATATATGCCAGGGTCCAGGATGTCTCAGAGCAGCTGCAAATTGTTCTCAAGGGAGAGGGGCAGCAGCCAGAAGTCATTGTGCACATTGGTACATATGAGAGATTGAAATAGGGATGCTCAGCACTGTACCAAACTTCCAGAACAGCACTGTCCCCATGACTTGTCCGGACTTCAACAGTTTCTTCATTTCCTCTTCCCCCACCTCACCCTCGTTCCAAACTTCCAGCTCAGCACTGTCCTCATGACTTGTCTGGCCTTGTCCTACCTGTCTCGCTCCTTTTCCAACTATCCAGTCCTCCCTCTCCTCCCTTACCTATCACCTTCATCCCCTCCCCCACTCACCCATTGTACTCTATGCTACTCTCTCCCCACCCCACCCTCCCCTAGCTTATCTCTCCATGCTTCAGGCTCACTGCTTTTATTCCTGATGAAGGGCTTTTGCCCGAAACGTCGATTTCGCTGCACTTTGGATGCTGCCTGAACTGCTGTGCTCTTCCAGCACCACTGACCCAGAATGAGGTTCTGCAGAGTGATTGTAGAGAGCTAGGAAAAAAGATAAAAGCCAGGACCATGACATTGGTAATATCCAGTTTATTTCCAGTGCTGCATGCTAGTGAGGGTAAGAACTGGAGGACATGGCAGATGAACGTGTGGCGAAAGAATTGGTGCAGGGGGCAGAGATTCAGATTTTTAGATCATTTGGGATCTTTGGTGGGGCAGAGGTAACCTGTTCAAGAGGTACGGGTTATACCTGAACTGGAGGGGTTCCAATATGTTGCCCGGCGGGTTTGCTAGTGCTACAAGGGGAGGTTTGAACTAGATGGGCTGGGGCTGGGGAGGGTATTGAGCGTGGGATCCTCAACAGCAAGGAGAAAAGTGCGAGGCTGGAAGTAGATACAGTAATCAGCAAAAGTAAAGTGAAGAGACAGGTCAGACTGGAACACGACAGAGCGCAAGGAAAACCTGTTGAATTGAATTGCATTTGGTTCAATGCAAGATGTCTGACAGCTAAGACTGATAAACTCAGGGCATGGATAGGTACGTGGGACTAGAATATTATAGCCATTACACAAATGGGTGGAGGTCCAGGCAGATGGGATCAAAGGAATCCCTGGGCAGAAACAGGGGACACAGGAGTTTACCGAAGAAGGAAATCAGGAGGATGAGAAGGGGGAACGAGATAAACTTGGCTGAGAAGATCAGGATGAATCCAAAGAGGTTGTTTACATATATTAAAGAAAAGAGAATAACCAAAGTGAGAATAAGACCCCTCAAGGACCAATGCGGATATGTATATGCAGAACTGCAGGAAATTCTCAAGGTTCTCAATTAATATTTCTCCTCTGTACTTACCGTAGAGAAATATATGAAGACTTGATGTGGGAGTTTAGGGAAGTTAGTGGTGATATCTTTGGGGACAGTCCATATCACTGTAGAGGAGGTGTTAGATGTACATGTATTAGAAGGTAGGAAGGTGGATAAATCTTCTGGTTCTGACCAGATGTATCAAAGAACACAGCAGGAGGCTAAAGAAGAAACTATAGGGACCTTGGCTGATATGTTTGAATCATCGTTAGCCACAGGTGGGGCCCCAGAAAACTGGAGACTAGCGAATGGTATTCTCTTATTTTAGAAGGGAAGGAAAGAAATACCTGGGAACTATAGGCCAGTGAGCCTAACATAATTTGCTGATGACAGTGAGGGAAGTTTTCAGAAATTGCAGCTGGACCTTGATTAGCTGGCGAAGAGGGCCGAGAAATAGGCAAATGTATTTTGATATAGATAGGTGTGAGATTTGCATTTTGAAAAGTCAAATCAAGGCAGGAATTTCGTGGTAAATGGCAGAGCGTTAAATGGTGTCGAGGAACAGAGGGACCTTGGAGTACGTGTGCATGGTTCTCTGAAAGTAAAGTCACAGGAAGGCAGGGAAGTGAAGAAGGCTTTTGGCACACTGGCCTTCATCAGTCAGGGCATTGAGTATGGCATTTGAGAAGTTCTGTTGCACGTTTCAGGATGTTGGTGAGGCTACACTTGCATTGTTGTGTTCAGTTTTGGTCACATTGCTTTTGGAAGGATGTTATTAACCTGGAAAGATTGCAGACGAAATTTTCAAGGATGTTGACATAAGTCAACAGTCTGAGTTACAAGGAGAGATTGAAAAAGCAACGACATTTTTCTTTCGAGCATAGCAGACTGAGGGGGACTGATGGTGGGGACAGGTACAAGATGATGAGAGGCATGGATATGGTGAATGAACACAGTCTTATTTTTCCCCAGAGTTTTGGAATCGAGGACTAGAGTGCATCAGTTTAAGGTTAGAGGGCAAATAATAAAATAGATCAAGAGGGGCAAATATTTCACAGAGGGAGGTATGCATATGGAATGAACTGTCAGTGAAAGTGGTTGAGGCACTTACATTAACAATATTTAAAAGGCACTTGGACAAGTACATGGATCTGAAAGGATCAGAAACATATGGGGCGAGTGCAGGAAAATGGGGTTAGCATGGATGGATGCTGTAGGACTCTCTGACTCTACAAGTAGAATAACATTTGGGCCAAACTCTCATTTTTCCTTTTGTCATGAATTCTAATAATAGTTGGAGAAAGT
Source organism: Hemiscyllium ocellatum (assembly GCF_020745735.1). NCBI lineage: Eukaryota > Metazoa > Chordata > Chondrichthyes > Orectolobiformes > Hemiscylliidae > Hemiscyllium > Hemiscyllium ocellatum. The sequence continues at coordinate 36,752 of NW_026868377.1, forward strand.
TATTTCAAGTTTCAAGTTAACATCGCAGAGATTTTGCTTTCCAGGTTTTTTTTCATCAAATGTGTGTGCGTGTGTTCCTCAGTATTTTTCAAATGGAAGTATTAATGTACATGTTTGCAATACCCACTCATCATTCTTCTTTCCATCATAGTTTGAGTAACATTGTTATAGTCATAAACGTGTTGTTTTAGCAGATGAAAGAAATCTGCCTGACTTGTTCCTAACACTAACCCTGACACACTCTGATATCTCTATCATTGGCCATTTCATTAACCTAGCAATAGTTGAATTTTTTGGGACTAGTGGAAGAGTGGGACTAGAAAAGGGAACAGTGATCTAAAAACACAGTGAACTATCAACTCAGTGAGCCTAATGTCAGAGTAGGGTAGGTCGTTGGAGTGGGTTTTGAGGGATATGATTTTCGTGCATTTAGAAAGACAAGGACTGGTTTGGGGTAGTCAACATGGCTAGGTGCGATTGAAATAAAGTATCATTAATGTGATTGAGTATTTTGAAGATGTCACAAAGAAGATTGACGAAGGTAGTCTAATGTACATTGTTTTCAATGGCTACAGCAAGGCATTTAATAAGGTTCCTCATTCTAACAGTTTGCCAAGGTTAGGTCACACGAAATTCAGGGAACGTTAACCAATTAGATACAAAATTGTCTTGAAGGTAAAGGATTGTAATCCAGACTGAGGGAATGTGACCAGGGGTGTCCTGAAAGAATCACTGCTGAGCTCACTGCTTTTCATCATGGATGTAAATAAATTGGATGTGAATATCAGAGGCATGGTTAGGAAGTTTGCAGATAACATCAACAAAGTGGTGCAGCGGACAGTGAAGAAGATTATCTTCAAGTACTAAGGCACCATTGACTATCAAAGTGCCAAGGGCAGGCAGATGAGTTCAATTTATATATTTGCGAGGTTTTGCATTTTGGTAAATTAAAGCAGGGTCGTCCCCTGGGGAAAGTTACTGAGCAAAGAGACCTACAGGTGCAGGTTGACACTTTCTTGAAAGTGGAGTCAAACGTAGACAGGATGGTGAAGAACACGTTTGACATGCTTGCCTTAATCGGTCAAAACATTGCATATCGGAGTTGATGTGGTATGTTGACCCTGTACAGGACGCAGGTGAGTCTACGTTAAGAATACTGTGCACTATGTTGGCTCTGCTGATAGGAGGATGTTGGGCAACGCAGAAAAGGTTTACAAGGACTTTTCCATACTGTTGGGGGGGGGAGGGGGGTTGAGATTCAGGGAGAGGATGAACAGGTTGAGGCTTTTCCTCTCGACTGGAGGAGGGTGAATGGTGACATAAAAGTTGCTTATAAAACCCTGAGCTGCATGGATAGTGTGAATGGCCAAGATCTTTTTATCTGGGTTAGAGGAGTCCAGTTATAGACGGTACAGGTTGAAGGTTTGGGGGAAAGATTTAGAGTGGATCTTAGGAGATACATTTTCATGCCAAAGGTGATGCGTGTACAGAAAGTGCTGTCAGAGAAAATGTTGAAAGCGGGTACAATTACACATTTGAAATATCGCGGAATAGGTACATAAATAGGAATGGTTCAGAAGAAGTTTGGGCATTTGATGGCAAATGGGACTAGATCAGATTGGGATATCTGGCCGATGTGGGCAAGTTGGTATAAAGGATCTGTTTCCATGATGTATGACTCTCTGATTCTATAAGAAGGTGGAGAAAATTCTAAAAGAGCCTTTCAAGTGGGAATTCTCTTCCCCAGAAGTTTGACATTCCTCTTTGTTTACGTTTATTCAATGCTGTGTTAGTTAAATATTTGACAGAGCGGTGAGTCACATAGAATGGAATGCAGACCACTACCTGATCAACCATAGTTATTGCCTGGTGGACAAGGGACAAAGTGTCTAATGACCCACTACTGCTCCTCAGTCCCATGTTTCTGCATTCCTTTCAGACCCTTAAACCTGTTAGGCAAGAGCAGTTGAAGGCTACTTACTGCTATGACCTGGTGCACAGAAACAGAGGACACCGTTCAGCCCCTCACTTCTGTCCCACACGGTTTATAAGATTTGGATAATATAATTGGAAAATCCAGGTTGCTTATGAAAGAGGCACCTCATCTCTCTAGACAGAGCAAATATCAAATCTAAATTAGCCCATTCTGCTCTCAGAAATAATCTCTCATAGACTCTATGAATCTTTATTCGAGGCTATCACTGTTACGTTGGTTAATTGAGTCAATTTGCATGTTCAAACCACCCATAGTTATTGTTGTGCCCTTGGTGCAGGCCCTCACTCTTTTCAACCTCAGAAGTACTTTGGGTCAGAGTGGCTGAAAATTACTCTTCCCAAGAAATTTCTTCCCATGCTTTTTATTTGCACTGAGACGGATTTCAAACATGTTTTGATACAAAACACTTTGAAAAGTTCTGAGTTCCCACTTGCACAAACAAATGCTTATTTTCTTTGCACTAACCACATTTCACAGTAAATATTGAGGAATTAACAGAGCTAAAAGTTGTCACGAGATATCTTTAGCAAACAGAGTTGAGGAAAATCTCAAAGCCTTTGTTTTCATATGTAAGGAGCAAAAGGGTAACTAGAGAAATGTTTGGCCAACACAAGGACAAAGGAAGAAAGTTATGCATGAGACTCTTAACGAGTACTTTGCATCTACCTTCACCAAGGAGAGGGACATGATGGATGTTGAGGTTAGGAATAGATCTTTGAGTATTCTGGATCAAGTTGACATAAAGAGGGAGGAGGTTTTGGATATTCTAAAAGATATTAATGTAGAGAAGCCCCAGGTCTGGGTGGGATCTACCACATGTTACTAAGGGAATTGAGAGAGGAAATCAGTGGGGCTTTAACTTATATCTTTGCAGGATCCTTGAACATTGGTGAGGTCCTGGAGGACTGGAGAATTGCTAATGTTGTCTCCTTGTTTAAGAAGGGTAGTGGGGATAATCCAAGTAATTATAGACCGGCGAGCCTCACATCAATGGTAGGGAAGCTGCTGGAGAAGATACTGAGGGACTTGAGTAAGGTGTTTTATTCGGTTCCCCATAGTAGGCTGATGGAGTAGGTGAAGTCGCATGGGCCTCAGGGTGTTCCATCTAGATGGATAGAGAACTGGCTGGGCAACAGGAGACAGAGAGTAGTGATAGAAGGGGATTTCTCAAAATGGTGACCTATGACCAGTGGTGTGCAACAGCGATTCGTGCTGGGACCACTGTTGTTTGTGATATATATTAATGATTTGGAAGAAGGTATCATTTGCCTGATTAGCAAGTTTGCAGATGATAAAAAATGTGTTGCTGGAAAGGCGAAGCAGGTCAGGCAGCAAAGGAGCAGGAGAATCAACGTTTCGGGCATAAGCGTCGATTCTCCTGCTCCTTTGATGCTGCCTGCCCTGCTGCGCTTTTCCAGCAACACATTTTTAAGCTCTGATCCCCAGCATCTGCAGTCCTCACTTTTCCTAGTTTGCAGATGATACCAAGATTATTGGAGTAACAGATAATGAAGAGGACTGCCAGAGAATACAGCAGAATAAAGATAGTTTGGAGAATTGGGCACAGATATGGCAGATAGAGTTCAATCTGTGCAAATGCGAGGTGATGCAGTTTGGAGGATCCAATTCTAGAGCGAACTTTGCATTAAATGGAAACGTCCTGAGGAAAATTGACGTACAGAGGGATCTGGGTGTTCAGGTTCATTGTTTCCTGAATCTGGCAACGCAGGTCAGTAAAGTGGTCAATAAGGTATATGGCATGCTTTCCTGGATTGGATCAGGTGTTGAGTACAATCGCAGGCAGGTCATCTTACGGTTGCTTCGGACTTTGGTTTGGCCGCATTTGGAATACTGCATATAGTTCTGGTCACTTCATTACCAAAAGGATGTCGATGATTGAATAGAGTGAAGAGTAGGTTCACCAGGGTGTTGCCTGGGATGGAGGGTGCTGGTTATGGAAAGAGGTTGGGTAGATTAGGATTATTTTAATTATAAGGGCAAAGGTTGAGCGGGGAACCTGATTGAGGTCTACAAACTCAAGAGGGAGATAGACAGGGTAAATACCAAGAAGCTTTACCATAAATTGTGAACTCATGACCCCTAGTAATTGAGTTCCAAAGTGAGAGGAAAAGGTTTAGTGTCTGAGGGATATATGTGGGAAGCTCGGAGGTGGTAGGGACAGGAATAATAGTGTCATCTAAGATGTATCTGCCAGATACATGAATGGGCGGGGAACAGAGGGATACAGGCCCTTAGAAAATAGGTGGCAGGTTTAGAAAATAGGGGGCAGGTTTAGAAAATAGGGGATCTGGATCAGTGCAGGCTTGGAGGGCTGAGAGAGTCACACAGAGTCATACAAATGTACAGCATGGAAACAGACCCTTCCGTCCAACTCGTCCATGCTGACCAGATATCCCAACCCAATCTATTCCCACCTGCCAGCACTCAGCCCATATCCCTCTAAACACTTTCTATTCATATACCCATCCAGAAGCCATCTAAATGTTGCAATTGTACCAACCTTCACCACTTCATTCCATACACTTACCACCCTGTGTGTGAAAATGTTGCCCCTTATGACACTTTTACATTTATTCATCCAAACCTAAACCCTTTAGTTCTGGACTCCCCCACACCAGGGAAAATAGCTTGCCTATTTCCTCATTCATGCCCCTCATTGTTTTATAGACCTATAAGGTCACCCCTCAGCCTCCAACATTCCAGGGAAAATATCCCGAGCCTATTCAACCTCCACCTATAGCTCAAATCCTCCAAACTTGGCAACATTCTTGTAAATCTTTTCAGAAAACTTTCAAGTTTCACAACATCCTTCCGATAGGATGGAGACCAGAATTGCATATAATATTTCAAAACTGGCCTAACTAACCTCCTGTACAGCTACAACACGACCTTCCAACCACTGTACTCAATGCTCTGACCAATTAAGGAAACCATACCAAATGCCTTCTTCGCTGTCTTATCTATCTGTGACTCTACTTTCAAGGAACAATGAACCTGCAGTCCAAGTTCTCTTTGTTCAGCAACACTCCCTTGGACCTCACAATATTAAAAATATAACTCCTGCTAAGATTTGCTTTCCCAAAATGCAGCACATCGCATTTATCTAAATTAACTCCATCTATCACTCCTCAGCCCATTGGCCCATCTGATCAAAATCCCATCTTAATGTGAGGTAACGTTCTTCGCTGTCCACTACACCTCCAATTTGGGTGATACTTGTGATACTCCACTGGTCACATGCCAACAGTCTGAAAAACATCTCTGCAACACCACGTCTGCGTTCTACCTTAAGTCAGTTCTGTATCAAAATGGCTAGTTCTCCCTGTATTCCACGAGATCTACCCTTGCAAACCTCGAATGCCTTACTGAAGACCTTATTGATCACGTCCACTGCTCTGCCCTCATCAATCCTTTTTGTTACTTCTGTAAAAAAAAACTCAATCAGGTTTGTAAGACATGATTTCCCATGCAAAAAGCCATTTTGACTCTCCCTAATCAGTCTTTGCCTTCCCAAGTAAATGTACAACCTGTCCCTCAGGATTGCCTCCAACAACTTTCCCACCACTGATGTCAGGCTCAATGGTTTATAGTTCCCTGGCTTGTCCTTACAACCTTTCTTAAACAGGGACACCACGTTAGCCAACCTCCAGTCTTCTGACGCCTCACCTGTGATTATCAATAGTACAAGTATCTCAGTAAGAGGCCTAGCAATTACTTCCCTAGCTTCACACAGAGTTATAGGGTAAACTTGATCGATTAGATCCTGGGGATTTATCCACTTTTATGCGTTTCAAGACATCAGCACTTCCACCTCTGTAATAAGGACATGATTAAAGATGTTACCATCTATTTCTCTGAATATCTACATCTCCCATGTATTTCTCCTGAGTAAACACTGATACAAAATACTTGTTTAGTATCCCCCCCATCTCCTGCGGCTCCACACAAAGGCACCTTGCTGATCTTTGAGGGCTCTATTCTCTCCCTATTTACCCTTTTGCCCTCAATGTTTTTGTAAAATCCTTTTGGATCCTTCTTAACTCAATTTGCCAAAATATCTTATGTTGCCTTTTTGCCTTCCTGATTTCCTTCTTTTGTATGCTCCTACTGCCTTTATACTCTTCTAAGGATTCACTCGATCTATCCTGCCTGCACCTGATATATGCTTCCTTCTTTTTCTTAACTAGACCCTCAATTTCTTTAGTCATTCAGCACTCTCTATACCTACCAGTCTTTCCTTTCACCCTAACAAGAATATACTGTCTCTGGACTCTCGTTATTTCATTTCTGAACGCTTTCCATTTTCCAGCCATCCCTCTCCCGTGATCATCTGCCGCCATCAGCTTTTAAAAGATCTTAACTAATAACGTCGAAATTGTCCTTTCTCCAAGTTAGAACTTCAACTTTATGTTCTTGTCTGTCCTTTTCCATTGTTATTTTAAAACTAATATAATTGTTGGCAAATAACTGAAGCTCACACATTTCAGTGAGAAATTAAATCGATTGATTATATTTAAATGTGTAAGAATGATATGCCGATTAGATTATTCAATCATTTGCTCACTCTGAATATGCAATCAGTCAGACGTCAACCACACGGCAAATGATAGAGCAACAATGTATGTATTTGAATCCTGAGATTCAATGTGTAATTGCGATCACCAAAATAGTCAGGCAACATGTTCTTTTTCGATACAAAACAAAATGTGCATTATTTATTTTTGTATCATAAAAGGTTGTTTGGTGTTTATAATTTAATTCCATCAATGTAGAATCAACTTAATTGTTTTCAGAGATGATGCAGTTATTGTACAGTTGAATAATTGTAGCTCATACCTTATTGTTTCCCAAATCACAAACATGGCAAACTCTTGATTATTGTTCAGGTCAGTAAACCCATCACTTTACATCAGGACCTCACAGCTGCCTGTGGCACTGAGTGAGACACTGGCCTGCTCCTGAATCTGTCCAGAGAGTTTCCAACCTGAGTCAGGGAAGTCATTCAAACATTCCCTCACAGAGAGTCGTTTGGAATCCACCTTGAGCAGCAGGAAACTAGCCAACAGGCTATCACTGCTCTCAGTGAAGGTACAAATGCTGTCTAAATTAGATACCAGCGACTGTCCAGGAACTGGTCTTACTAATTTATCCTCAGTCAGAGCCTGGCCCATGGAGCAGATGTATGGACATGGAATCTCAGAATCACATCGCACAAGTTGCTTATGGTGATGACATCTGGTTTGTCCCCCAGACTCCATACATTTGTCCCGTGGAACAGACGCTGGGTGAAAACGTTCACAATTCACAGTCTATTGCAGCATTTTGTGTCTCAAATTAAACGCTCAAACTATATCAAATAAATGCACCTTCATATTAACCATTATCAAAATAAAATTATACATGTCTGTGGATGGTCAGATACTAATTCATAGGCCATCCAACAGAATGTATCTGAAGAAACTAGGAGCAAACAGCAAGCCAAGAGTCTTTTTAATAACTGCACGTGGTGGATTTTGTCTGGTCTAGGTAACCAAGCATATTGTGCTGGCATTTAGGTAAATGTAACATCGAAACTGGAAGTCTTGGTCTAACGTCCCACCCCAGCTTCCTGACCTCACACACCTCTCTCCCTTGCACACCTCTCTCCCTTGTACACCTCACTCTCTCGCACACCTCACTCCCTCAAACAATTACCAATTAATGAGAATCCACAAACTGAGTGAAACTTGGAACACAGAACAGTACAGCACAGTAAGAGCCCTTCAGCCCTCAAAGTTTTGCCGGCCTTTTATCCTACTCCTAGATCAGACTAACCTACATGATCTTCAATGTACTAACTCCCATGTGCTTATCCAAGGGTCTTCTTAACTATCCTTAATATATCTGACTGTACTACCATTGCTGGTGGTGCATTCCGCCCACCCACCACTCTCTGAATAAAGAACCTACCTCTGACATCTCCTCTAAACCTTCCTACACTCACCTTAAAGGTGTGCCCTTTGTTGATAGCGAATTCTGCCCTGGGAAAAGGCTCTGGCTATCCACGCTGTCTATTCTCTCAACATCTTGTACACCTCTAGTTTGTCACCTGTCATCCTTCTTCGCTCCAGTGAGAAAAGCCTTAGCTCTCTCAACCTTTCTTCTGAAGACATGTCCTCTATCCAGGCAGCATCCTGGTAGATCTGCTCTGCACACTCTCTGAGGCTTCCACATGTTTCCTATAATAAGGCAACCAGAACTGAACCCAATATTGCAAGTGTGGTTGAACCACAGCTTTATCGAGCTAAGCATTAACCTCACCGCTCTTAATCTCACTCTCCCTGTTCATGAAAGCCAAAACACCATACACCTTCTTAACAACCCTGCCAACTTGGGTGGCAAATTTGTGGCATCTATGGACATGGAGCCAAAGATCCCTCTGACACTCTACGCTGCCTAGAATTTTGCCTTTAACTCTGTGTGGTATATGCAAATACAATCTTCCAAAATAAATCACTTCACAATTTTTAAGGTTCAACTGTTCGGCTTACTCTCTCGGCGGAGTAGGTAACGGTTGTCTGGTGTTTTTTTTAAGTCGCGGGTATAGTCCAGTTATTGTTTTTCAACGGCTAAAATTTAAAGTTTTTTTAAGCGCCAAGCGGACCCGGATGCTGGTGTCGCACTAGCTTACCTGGGAAGGTTTTTTTAAATAAAAGCGAGCAGGCGAGGACCAACGACATAGGTAGGAAGAGGGATGAGGATGTTAGGCAGGCTTTCAGGGAGCTAGGTTGGAAGCTCAGAGCTAGAACAAACAGAGTTGTTGTCTCTGGTTTGTTACCCGTGCCACGTGATAGAGAGTGGAGGAATAGGGAGAGAGAACAGTTAAATGCGTGGCTACAGGTATGGTGCAGGAGGGAGGGATTCTGGTTTCTGGACAACTGGGGTTCTTTCTGGGGAAGGTGGGACCTCTATAAACAGGATGGTCTACACCTGAACCTGAGGGGCACCAGTATCCTTGGGGGGAGGTTTGCTAGTGCTCTTTGGGAGGGTTTAAACTAACTCTGCAGGGGCATGGGAGTCTGGACTGTAGCATTAGGGTACAGGACCTTGATGTAGGGAGGTGAGGAACAAGGCATCGATCTCGAAGGAGGGTGCCTGTAAACAGGAAGGTGGCTTGAACTGTGTGTACTTCAATGCCAGAAGTATAAGAAATAAGGTAGGTGAATTTGCAGCGTGGGTTGGTACCTGGGACTTCGATGTTGTGGCAATTACAGAGACGTGGGTAGAACAGGAACATGAATGGCTGTTGCAGGTTCCAGGGTTTAAATGTTTTAGCAGGGTCCGAGATGGGGTAAAAGAGGGGGAGGTGTGGCATTACTTGTCAAGGATAGTATTACAGCGGTGGAAAGGACGATGGAGGAAGACTTGCCATCTGAGGTAGTTTGGGCTGAGGTTAGAAATAGGAAAGGTGAGGTCACCCTGTTAGGAATTTTCTACAGGCCTCCAAATAGTCCGAGAGAAGTAGAGGAAAGTATTGCGAGGATGATTCAGGAGAAGAGTGAAAGTAGCAGGGTGATTGTAATGGGGGACTTTAACTTCCCAGATATTGACTGGGAAAGGTATAGATCGAGTTCGTTAGTTGGGTCGGTGTTTGTCCAATGTGTGCAGGAGGGTTTCCTGACACAATATGTAGACAGACCAACGAGAGGTGAGGCTATACTGGATTTGATTCGAGGTAATGAACCAGGCCAGGTGTTAGACTTGGAGGTAGGTGAGCACTTCGGGGACAGTGACCACAATTCGGTGACTTTTACTCTAGTGAAGGAGAGGGATAAGTGTGCACTGCACGGCAAGAGTTATAGCTGGGGGCAGGGAAATTATGATGCGGTGAGGCATGACTTAGCATGCGTGGATTGGAAAAAGTAGGCTTCAAGTGAAGAACACAAATGATATGTGGAGACTGTTCAAGGAACAGCTAATGGGTGTTCTTGATAAGTATGTACCTGTCAGGCAGGGAGTAAAGGGTCTTCTGAGGGAGGCGTGGTTTAATAAGGAATTGGAATCCCTTGTGAAAGGGAAGAGGGCGGCCTATGTAAAGATGAGGCGTGAAGGTTCAGTTGGGGTGATTGAGAGTTTTAAGGTAGCCAGGAAGGATCTAAAGGGAGAGCTAAGAGCAGCGAAAAGGGGACATGAAAAGTCCTTAGTTGGTAGGATTAGGGAAAACCCAAAGGCTTTCTATAGGTATGTCAGGAATAAAAGGATGACTAGGGTAGGTATCGGTCCAGTCAAGGATAGTAGTGGGAAGTTGTGCATGGAGGTAGAGGAGATTGGAGAGACACTAAATCAATACTTTTCGTCAGTATTCACTCAGGAACAGGATACTGTTGCTGATGTGAATATTGAGTTACAAGTGATTAGAATGGATGGCCTTGAGGTATGCTGGGGAGAGGTCAGGGGAATAATGGAAAGGATGAAATAGTTAAGTCCCCTGGGCCTGATGGCATTTATCCTAGGATCCTCTGGGAAGCTAGGGAGGAGATAGCAGAGCCATTGGCTTTGATTTTTATGTCGTCATTGTCTACGGGAATAGTGCCAGAAGACTGAAGGATAGCGAATGTGGTACCCTTGTTCAAGAAGGGGAGTAGGGATAACCCTAGTAACTATAGGTCGGTGAGTCTCACTTCTGTTGTGGGCGAAGTCTTAGAGAGAATTGTAAGGGATAGGATTTATGAACATCTGGATAGGAATAATGTGATCAAGGATAGTCAGCATGGTTTTGTGAAGGGCAGGTCGTGCCTCACAAACCTTATTGAGTTCTTTGAGAAGGTGACCAAGGAAGTGGACGAGGGTAAAGCAGTAGATGTGGTGTATATGGATTATAGCAAGGCATTCGATAAGGTACCCCATGGCAGGCTAATGCAAAAACTACGGAGGTATGGCATTGAGGGTGCATTAGAGGTTTGGATTAGGAATTGGCTGGCTGGAAGGAGACAGAGGGTAGTAGTTGATGGTATAGGTTCATCTTGGAGTGCAGTTACTAGCGGTGTTCCACAAGGATCTGTTTTGGGACCATTGCTGTTTGTCATTTTTATAAATGACCTAGAGAAGGGGCTTGAAAGCTGGGTGAGCAAGTTTGCGGATGACACGAAAGTCGGTGGAGTTGTGGACAGCGAAGAAGGATGTGGCAGGTTACAGCGGGATATAGATAAGTTGCAGAGCTGGGCAGAAAGGTGGCAAATGGAGTTCAATGTAGTTAAGTGTGAAGTCATTCACTTTGGTAGGAGTAACAAGAAGATAGATTACTGGGCTAATGGTATGATACTTAGTAGTGTGGATGAGCAGAGGGATCTTGGTGTCCATGGACACAGATCTCTGAAAGTTGCCACCCAGGTAAATAGTGAAGAAGGCATATGGTGTACTGGGCTTTATTGGTAGAGGAATTGGGTTCCGGAGTCCTGAGATCATGCTGCAGTTGTGTAAGACTCTGGTGCGGCCTCATCTGGAATATTGTGGGAGGATCATAGGCCCACAGGAGGTTGCAGAAATGAGGAGAGCTGCAGGGCTGATGAGTTTATGGAGTTGGGAATTTTGGGAGGGATAGAGAAGTCTACATGGATAAGGATGTTTATAGGACAGGGCTGAACTACACAGGCAGGGAATGTTTTCGGGAGCTGAACAGATTACAGAGATAAAGAGGTTTGTATCATCTGGCAGAACAAACAGAGATATGGAGGGTCATCGTGACTGAAGACGTTTATAGATATAGGAAGGCTTAGGTTCTGGGGGTTATTTAGACATGGATGCTGTGGAATCTGGATTCGTTCTTGAGAGATTGGGGTAGCAAGTTTGATTGGAGACAGTTTCAGAGATAAGGGAGCATAGCACAAACAGAAGGAAGTTCCTGCGGTCGGGAGGGTTCGAGTGGAGAGTGGTGTTTACACAGATGGGGGGTAAGAGCTGGATAAGGTTAAGGAGATGGGTAACTGGATGGAGATACAGGAGGAGCTTACATTGACACCATAGGTGATAGTGCGGGAGGATGTTACATAGCTAATGAGTCTTGAAGGAACAGGACCGGGAAGGGCACAGGCATTGGAGTGGGATCTACAGATCGGGAGTGTTGCAGGGACCTGAGAGGATAACACAGATAGGGATGGTGGTAGGGTCTCCACAGACTGATGGCGTTTTAGGAACTGGAAGAGGTTATGTAGACAGGGAGGACTGTAAGAGCTGCAGGAGCTTATGGAGAGTTGAAGAGTTGGAGCAGTTCACAGAGGGAGGGTTCTCCGACAGGAGTAGGTCACAGATAGTGAGGGTTGTGTGGCCTGAGAAAGTTAAAGAGAGGGGAGTTTTCAGGTCTGGAAGAGATTACACTGACAGGGACAGTTGAAGAGACTGAAGCAAAAATGAATGGGGAAGGTTACACAGATAGGGAAGTGAGTAGGGACTGAAGGTGAATACACAAACATGGAGGGTTATATTATTAGACGGAGCTTAGAGGGATAGGGACTGGTGTCGGGATTTACACAGATAGGGAAGGTTGTGTTTTTGGAGAAGGTTACACTGATGCAGACAGTGTTAGGTAGTGATTAATGGACTACTGAAGAGCTCAGAGAGAGTGAATTCTGGGGAGTGGAGGAGATTACTGACACAGAGATGGCTGTCAGTTTGAACAGAGCTTCTACAGATGCTCCGTGCTGTAAGGCTGGAGGGAGGTTACAATAATAAGGGTTTCCTCAACTTATTTACTTTTTTGATATAGAGAAATTCTCAGAACGGGATTGTCAATAGGAAATATAGACAGTCCAGATGAGTTTACAATGATATAAATATCTTTGGGGTTTCAGGATGGAACAGTGATTGGGAGTGATGTAACGAATGTCAATAATTTTAGGGATTATTCTAAAAGCAAGAAGTGGTGACAGCCATATCGATTGTGGTAAGGACCGGAGAAGCTTACATCGCCAAGGAGTGTTTTAGAGACTGTTGGAGACTCCACATATAAGGAGAGTATTGGGGATGAGGCAAGGTTCAAGAGACAGGGATGGTTGACAGGACTGGGCAATAACCTGAATAGAATCTCCACAATGTGGAAACAGGCTATTTGGCCCAACAAGTTCACACCAATCCTTTAAAGAGCATCCCTCTCCCTGTCCAATAAACCCTGCATTTCTCATGGTGAACTCACACTTGCCTGAATACTACAGTCAATTTGTTTTTAGATTAGATTACTTACTGTGTGGAAACAGGCCCTTCGGCCCAACAAGTCCACACCGACCCACCGAAGCGCAACCCACCCATACCCCTACATTTACTCCTTTACCTAACACTACAGGCAAGTTAGCATGGTCAATTCACCTGACCTGCACATCTTTGGACCGTGGGAGGAAACCGGAGCACCCGGAGGAAAATCCACGCAGACATGGGGAGAATGTGCAAACTCCACACAGTCCCACAGAGGCGGGAATTGAACCCGGGTCTCTGGCGCTTGTGAGGCAGCAGTGCTAACCACTGTGCCACCGTGCCGCCCAATTTATGTTGGCCAATCCACGTATCGTGCAAATGTTGGGCTATGGCAGGAAACTCGAGCACCCGAAAGAAACCCATACAGTCGGGGGTAGAACATGCAAAGTTCCCACAGACAGTCAGCCAAGGCTGGAATTGAAGCCAGGTTCCAGGCACAGTGAGGCTGATTATACAGAGCACTGCAGAGATTGGACCAGGTCACAAAGTTCACAAGGTTCATTGGAACAGGAGGAGAATATAGTCAGGAAAATTGAGAAGGTTACATAGATGGTGGCCATGAGAGGGACTGGAGGAAGTTAACGCAATAGGGAGGATTGTGGATTCTCTCGACAATTAGAGTAGGGATGGTTGGGGAGACTGGATGAATTTAGTCATACTCAGAGTTGTACACACTGATTGAGGTTACCAAGTTAGCAAGGGTTCTATGGATTGACTGATGTTAAGGACAGATGCAGTTGTGGAATGCGAGTTGTTACAACAATTGAGAGGATATTTCAGACACATAAGATGCTTTTAGTGGCTGCAGGATGTTCAAGAGCTAGGAAGGCCAGTACTGACTGGAGATGGTCAGAGGTAAGGAACATTGTACTGATGGAAGTTAATCACAGAGACAGAGAAGATTGAAGAGAGAGAGAGGGCAAGGTTACAGATCTCGTGAGCGGTATCAGAACATTACACAAAGGAAGGGCTGTAGGAACTGGAGGACTCTGCACAGACAGTGAGGGGAAATGGATGGTTGAAGGTTAGAGGTAATGAGGTGGAACTGGAGAAGGTTACAGTGACATATATGCTGGAGGAGCTGGAGGAAGGTACACAGATGGGGAGGTCAGTAAGAGCTGGATATAACAGATAGAGTGAGCTGTAGGTGCTACACAAGATGACAGACATAAGAATTTTTATAGTGTTTTGGTGATACTAGTCATAACAGTAGGCTATAACGATAGGGCAGAAGTGAAAACGCCAAATTTGTGGATGCCCCCTAATTGTAAGAATATCACTGTCACTGGGCATTATTATTATCACGATTCAGGATCTGCCAAACACAGACCGGGAGGAACTATTTGCAGTTGGGTTCATATTCAGAAAGAGGAAGTGTGTCAAAGTGATACAGGGAGAATTCAAGGCCAGTGTGTTCTGCGAAGAGTGAATGACAAAGGCAGTAACTCCAGTGAATACTGGTCAAGTGACATCCTGAGCTTGATAAAGGAAATACAATGCGATGAAAACAGGCAAAGACCGACCAACGTACAGATAGTACACGGGGATCATTAAAATGACGGGCAAATAATGGGCACGAAATAACCTTGGCAGATACTGTTAAGGAGAAGCCACAAGATATTTAATGAGTATAGTTAGAGGAAGAGGACTCCCAGATAAACGATGAGGCTTGTTAGAAACCAAAGGGACAATCTGTGCATGGAGCCAGAGGAAGGAGGTAAGGTCTTCAATGAATATTTCCCATCTGTATTCACACAGGAGCAAGGCATTGTAGTGGGAGATTTCAGTGGGGACGGTGAGGTTGTAGAATGTAATAAGCTGAATAAGGAGGAGGTATTAAATGTTTTCACAGGTATAAAGGTGGAGAAATCCCCAGTGCCCAATGAAATGTATCCCAGGCTGCTATGGGAGGTAAGGGAGCAGATTGCTGGGGTCCTGGTGGATATATTTAATACTTTGCTGGCCACAGGTGAAGGGCTGAAAGACTGGAGGATAGCTAATGTGGTTTCTATGTTCAGGAAGGGCAGCAGGGATAGGCCAGATAATTACAGAGCAGATAGTCTGACAGCAGGGGGAGGGAAATTATTGGGAACAATTCTGAGGATGCATCAACACTTCCAAAGGCAAGGATCACCGTGGCAGCGTCATCACGGATTTGGTAGAGGGAGATACAGCCTGAGGAATTCAGTTCAGTTTATTTGAAATGGTGTCTAAAAATATTGATGAGGGCAGTGCAGATAATGTGGGTTACATTGACTTGCATAAGGCCTTTGACAAGGTCCCTTATGGAAGGCTGGTTCAAATGTAAAGACCAACTGAGATCCAAGGCAAGTTCGCAAACTAGATACAAAATTAGCGGATATACTTCTTCGTGTTTGAAATGCTTTCACCAGTGGGTGTCCCACAGGGATCTGTGCAGGAGCCAGTGCTGGTTATTATGTACATTAATAACTTGGATGTGAAAGCAGAAAGAATTATTAGTAGGTTTGCAGATGACATAAATGGTGAGGGCGATGGTCTCAGGCTGCAGTCTGATATCAATCATATGATAAACTGAGCAGAGTAATGCCAGATGGAGTTTACTTCTGATCACTGATTGGTGTTGCACTGTGGGAGGTCTCATAAGTGAAGGATATACATCATGAATGGTGGGTCCTCCTGGAGTACTGAGGAACACAGGGACCTTGGTGGGCAAGTCCCTGGAAGTCTGAAGTTGTCAGCACGTGTTGACAGGGTGGGGAGGCACCTGAACTGGGAGCAGGAGGGGGACCCACATCCTGATGGGGCGAATTGTTAGAGCTGCTTGAGAGGACATAAACTAGTCTGGCAGGGTGTTGCATCTTAAACAGTCGTAAAGCCAGAAAGAAGATTGAGGCTGGTGCACAAGTTAAAGAGAGCAATTTCAGCAGACAAGGCAGGCAAGAACACAGCAGGGAATTGGGGGAAACTGATGATTAACCTGCATTTATTTCAATGCAAGGGGCCCGACAGCAAAGCAAGATAAACTCAGAGCATGGATTGGAACATGGGACTGGGATATTACAGTTATTACAGAAACAAAGCCGAGGGAGGGGCAGGGTTGGCAGTGCATTGGTTCAAGGTGGAGATGCTACAGGAAGCATCGAAGGGGAGGTAAGAGAGGACGTATGGTGGTGGGTTTTGATTTCATGAATCATCACAGCAGTACTGAGAGAGGATACTCCTGTGGGATCACCCAGTGAAGTTATGTTAGTGGAACTGAGAAATAAGAATGGGTCATCGCTTTGATACGATTGTCCTACTGACCCCTAATAATCTGTGACAGACTGAGGCACAAATATATCAGGAGATCTCAAATATCAATCAGAATAATAGGGCTGTTATAGATGGGGTTTTTCTACTTTCCAAACCTAGACTGGGATTGACAGCGTTCAGCATTTGCAAGGGAGGAATTTGGTAATTGTGTTCCAGAAACTCCCAATAAATATGTAAACAGTCTGAAAAGAGAAAGGGGCAAAACCTGACCTCCACTTGGGAATCAAGGTAGGGAAAGGGACTGAGGTGTGCGTGGGAAAGCATTTTGCCAAAATGACCACAATTCTATTAGCTTAAGAATAGAGATGGAAAAGGACAGGTCTGGTCCACAAGTTCAAGTTATGAAATGGGACCAGACCAAGCTTGACAGTATTAGACAGGAGCTTTCAAAAGGTGATGGGGGAGTCTATTTGCAGGGAAGGGAAGTCTGGCAACTGAAAATATTTTAACATTGAGATAAATTGAGCGATCACCACCAGCATTTTCCTGTTTGTGTGCAGCTCAATGCTGACAGCATTCAGAAACACTGGCTGTCTATTGAGGGTCTGGTCAAGGAAAAGGGGGCACATGTCAGGTACAGCCAGCTGGATCAAGGGAATCCCCGAGGATCACAGGGGCTGGTGGAATACACTTTGGGTGGAAATCAGGAATGCAGAAAGGGAACATGAAATAGACTAGGCAGGGAAGGATAGGGAGAATCCAAAAGTGATTGTATAAATATATTGAGTTAAAGAGTAACTCGAGTCAAAATAGTGTTCCTTAAGGATCAACGTAACCATTGATGCGTGAAACCGCAGGATATGGCTAAGACTTTAAACACATTTTGTTACTCCAGAACTTACTGTGGACAAACACTGGGGAACTCAGGGAACAAGAGGAATACGTTAGACCATATTTGGAGTTCGCTACAATTCCAGTATCCCCGCTATAGGAAGGAGGTTGTGAAGCTTGGAAAGTGTTCGGAAAATATTTACATGATGTTGCCGGGTTGTTGCTGAAAAAGCTCAAGTTATTTTCACTGGAGCATCGGAGACTGAGGGGTGACCTGACAGAGGTTTATATAAACATGAGGAGTATGGATTGGGTAAACATTCAACGTCTTTTCCCAGAGGTTGGGGATCCAAAACTAAAGGGAAAAGGTTTAAGGTTAAAGGGGAAAGGTTTAAAAGGGACTGAAGGGTCAGCTTTTTCATGCACACAGTGATGTGTGTAAGGAATGAGCTGAGAGAGAAAGTAGCAGATAATGATACTGTGACAACATTTAAGAGATGGATGGGTATGTGCATAATAAGGGTTTAGAGGTACATGGGCAAAATGCTGGTAAATAGGATGGATTTATTTAGATCTTCTGGTCAGCATGGATGAGTTGGACCGAAGGGTCTGTTTCCCTTGTACATCCCTATGGCTTGAAAAGAGGGCATGTTATAGAAGAGGCGGTGCTGGACATTTTAAAACACAAAGATATGGAAAGCCCAGCACCTGATTAAGTGTATCACAGGACATTGTGGGATGTTAGGGAAGAAACTGTGGAGACCCGAGCAAAGTTATTTGTACCATTGACAGCCATATGTGATGGGCTGGCAGGCTGGAGGGTGACATAGTGGGCAGTGAAGGAGGTTTGCTAAGGTTATAAAGGGATCTAGATGATATGGGTGAATGAGCAGAAAGATTGTAGATGGACTTCAATACGAATAAATGCGAGGTAATGCACTTGGTAAAACATATAAGGATAGAGCTTATACAATTAATGTTCGGGCCTCAGTTAGTGTTTTAGAGCAGAGGGACCTCCGGGTTCAGGTACATAATTCTTGAAGCTTGCATCACAGGATGGATAAGACAGTGCTTGGCATGCCTGACTATTGCTCAGTCCATTGAGTGTAGGGTTTGGGACGTCATGTTGAGATTGCACAGACATTTGTGAGGCCTGGTCTGCAATTCTCTGTCTAGTTCTGGTCGCCCAGTTATAAGGAGGATATGATTAAGCTGCAGGGGATTCAGAAGGGATTTACCAGGACGTTGCTGGATATGGAAGGCTCGAGTTCTGCAAAATGGCTGAATAGGCTGAGTCTTTTTTCACTGGAGCCTGGAGGTTGAGACGTGATGTTATAAAAGTTAATTTTTAAAAAATGGTAGTTGTCTTTTCCACAGGATGGGGGACTCCCAAGAGGAGGGACCACATTTTAAAGTTTATAAGAGAGCAATGTTCAAAAAATGACATGGGGGCAAATTGTTACACAGAGGGTGTTATGATTGTGGAATGAACTTCCTGAGGAAGGGGTGGATGTTGGTACAATGTCAATGTTCAAAAGACAGAGATACTAAACGGGTATTTTGCATCAGTTTTTAATGTGGAAAAAGATATGGAAGATATAGAATGTCGGGAAATAGATAGTGACTCCTTGCAAAATGTCCATATTACAGAGAAGCAAGTGATGATGTCTTGAAATGCATGAAAGGTAGGTAAATTCCCAGGACCTGATCAGGTGTACATGAGAACTCTGTGGGAAGGTAGACAAGTGATTGCTGGACCTCTTGCTGAGATATTTGTATCATAGATAGTCACAGGAGAGGTGCCGGAAGACTGGAGGTTGGCTAATGCAGCGCCATTGTTTAAGAAGAGTGGTAAGGACAAGCCAGGGAATTATAGACCAGTGAGCCTGACCTTGGTGGTGGGCAAGTTGCTGGAGGGAATCCTGAGGGCCAGGATGTACATGTAGATGGAAAGGCAAGGACTGATTCAGGATAGTCAAAATGGCGTTGTGCGTTGGAGATCATGCCTTATAAACTTGACGGAGTTTTTTGAAGAAATAACAATGAGGATTGATGAGGGCTGAGCGGTAGATGTGATCTATATGGACTTCATTAAGGCATTCGATAAGGTTCCCCATGGGAGACTGACTAGCAAGGTTCGGTCCCATGGAATACAGGGAGAACTAGCTATTTAGATACAGAACTGGCTCAAAGGTAGAAGACAGAGGGTGGTGGTGAGGGTTGCTTATCAGACTGGAGGACAGTGACCGGTGGAGTGTCACAAGGATTGGGCCTAAGAATGGTGAATAGCCAAGGGTAAGGGAGTCCAAAACTCGAGAGTACAAACTGGAGGTGAGAGAGCAAAGATTTAAAGAGGGAGCTGAGGGGCAACACTTTCCACAGAGGATGGTGCACAGACAGAACTGACTGCCAGGGGCACAAGGGAGAACCAAGAACAATGACAACATGGAAAACACATTTGGGCAGGAACATGGAGAGGAGAAGGTTTGAAGAGCTAAGGGCCAAAGCAGGCAAATGAGACACATTCAGTTTAGGAAACATGGGCAGCATTGAGGAGTTGGACCACAGGTTCTGTTTCCGTGCTGTATCACTCTGTATCCAGTTAAAGAGGGATAGTGTACGGAAGTAAAGCATGTTGTAGACACTGAAACAACTTGCAGTGAAAGGGATGGTAGTCTAAAATGCAGGACGTTTCAAATATGTGGAGGGACTATCGGGAAGGGAGGAGGTTACAGGGACAGGGACTGTTATAGGAGTTAAAAATGACTGAAGACACTGGTGCACAAGCCATGCCACAGATACAGTGTTGCAGAGTAGTGAGTCTAAGTACAGTGTTGGAGGGAGAACACAGAACAGAAAGATCCCAGGCAGCATTCACACCCTCTCGTCGGAGGCCTGCTTTAACCTCTGTTGTCCTGATGCTCACTAAGACAGCGAAGGCCTGGATTGATAACTCTGAACTCCCGATGCTGTCTCAGTGCAACGTAAGTTAATGAAGACGTGGTGATTGAGCCAGGGGTGTTTCTGTACTGTACTGTACTTCCCCTCCAGCACTGTATCTATGTCATGTCTTGTTAGATGATGTTTGGAGACCTCTTGTTGCTCCCTGCTCTGTGCACTGTGAGTGATCTTACCTCACTGCAGGATTTATTGAGGGCTCCAGATCTCCCTGCCCTTTGTCTCTCTGGCTGACCAACCATCTTCAATGAGGTGATGGATGAGACACACAGCAGTTGGGAAGTCTATGGAGTCAGCACCTTCCTGAGTACCTACAGGAGACAGAGAAATAGACAGAATGGGAAATTAGACTGATGCAGTGAGGGTTACACAAGGAGAATGGAAATGAGCCCCACAAATATCTGGAAAATCCCAAGCTCCATCCCTGGCCTGTGCTGTTGCGTCTCTCTGGAGTGGAGAATTCTGTTAGCTCAGGATCTGGAGTAGCTGCAAGAGCGGGAGGCGCTGACAGACACGACAATTGGACCCACACAGTGAGGGATATCGCGTGGAGAGAGACTGAGTGATATCACCAGAGTGCTGGAAGACCTCAGGATCACACAGTCATGTTGGAAGAATGAGTTTAGCTTCATGATGCTCTGGTATCAGTGCTCAGGGATTAGCATCCAGTGAGCAGGCGAAGTGCTGGCCGAGTGGTATTATTGCTAGAGCATGTATCCAAAACCTCAGCTAATGTTCAGGGTAAGAGGGTTTGAATCCCACCATCAATAATTTTAAAAATAGTAATTAACAATCCATAAATAAATATGAAACCATTGCAGATGTACAAAAAACCCAAACACTTGTCCTTTCGAGAAGGACATCTGCCCATCCTCACGTGGTCTGCACGACGTACCCACAGCAAAGTGTTTGCCTCTCAATGACCCTCTGAAATGATCGAGCAAGTTACTCAGCTCATGGGCAGTTAGGGCTGGGCAAGAAAGGCTGGTCAGCTAGAGTCATCCTTATCCCATAGCTGATTTAATAAATAATCCATTGGGATGTTCCCACAGGAACTGTGCTGGGACCAGTGTCCTGGCCAGTCATGTCGGTAGGTTTATGGACACGGCATTAAACTGACAGAGAGGATGCAGGGACAGGATTCAGGTGAAAGGAGCTTTCCAAATCCAAAGGGAAAAGGTGAAGTATGGGAGCAGTATGGGAATGTGGCTGAAGACAAGCAGAAAGGAATAGGATGGGACAGAGTTTAACTAAAACTGTAAATCAGGGAATCGGTTCGTGACAGGAAATTGTGGAAAAGAGTAAATTATGTTTTTTGAATGCCTCTCCAATAAGGGAGATTGATTTGTGACACTGAGGGAAAAGAGATTTAGACACCAGAGAGACGTGGTTACAGGGTGAACAAAAGGTGGACAGAAATAGTCAATGGATCACAACCTTGCGGAAATTCAGGCAAAATGAGTAACACTAACAATAATGGATAAGAAAGGCATTACAGAGAAAGCATTTGGCCTCAGATCATGAAGTAGAGTCAGTCTGAATGTAAATTCTGGCTACTACTTGCCAAGGGCACAAGCAGCAGAACAGTTTTAGCCACCAAACAATATTCCATTGCTCATCACTGCATTAAACATTAACTCATTGGATTTTTTTTAACAAACACATTGTGATAATTTTGGGAAACGTCAATATTCCCATAATCTGGGACAGTCACACTGACAACAGTGATATGGGAAGAGGTGTTCAGAGAATTTTTTTTCAGCGTTTCTTTGAATAACAAATTGTGCAACTGGTTAACGGACATAACTATCTCAGAGCGACCGTTGTGTGATGTAACTTCGTGAATGAGTAATGTCACCTGGAGAGATCCTCTGGGAGATTGTGATAACGTGCAGTTTAAAGAAATATAAAGTTTTAAAGTGAATCACAGAAAGGACAAGCTACAACTAGAAACAAAAATAACCAATAACATGAGTTTGAGATGAGAACTGACCAAGGTAAATAGGCTAAACAGACTGAAATATGTGCCTGTAAATGAACAGTGGAAAACATTTGAAGGGACAATGCAAAACACTCAACAAAAGGACATTCAATTGAAACAGTAAAAACCTCAGCAAGAAATTCCCACTGATCCCTCACTTAGGTCAAAATGCATCATATTAGATTATGAGGCTTAGAAGATCACCAAAAATTACTTAAAATCATTAAGCGAGATTGTGTTTTAGGTATAAGTTTTAAAGGGATTGCAAAGGGTCTGCTTGCAGGAGGAGGGCAGTTGGAAGAGGAATCCCTGTGAGGGTATAATGTCACAATAGGAACAGGGAGAGGTGAAGGTGCTGGATGTGGTGAGAGAGTTACAGAGAGTGGTCAGGGTGTTACAAAGCCAGTACAGATTGCTGCAGCTGGAGGGGTTTGCAGAGGTAGGGAGAGACATATGTAGTTTTATTTATTCATTCATGGGATGTGGGTGTCACTGCTTATTACCCAGAGGACAGCTCAAAGTCAGCCATATTGCAGGGGGTCTGGGGTTACAGGTTAGCCAGACCAGGTTAAAATGTCAGATGTTTTACACAAAAGGTCAGTGAACTAGATGTGTTATTCCCACTGATCAACAACGATTTTATAGTGGCCTGACCAATGTCTTGTACAGATACAACATGATGTCCCAACACTTAATCTTAATGTTCTGCCCAATGAAGGTAGACATTCCAAATGACTGCTTCACCAGCCTGTCTCCCTGTGACACCACTTTCAAAGAATTGCATCACTGGGTCACTGACTGACAACACCACCCAGAGCCCGAACATTAACTGTACAGGTCCCACCCTGGTTTGTTTCACCAAAATGGAACACTTCACATTTATCTAATTAAACTCCATCTGCTATTCTTCAGCCCACTATCCCAGCAGTACTGTCCATCCTGTTGTATCACAGATAACCTTCTTCACTGTCCACTTTCCAATGTCAGTATCACCAAAAAAATGTTACTTAACAGGAAACCAATATTCCCATCCAAACCATTTACCCAAAAGACAAACAACAGGGACCCACTACCCCACTGGTCTCATGCCTCCAGTCAGAAAAACAACATGTCTCCCATCACCCTCTGTCTCCTACATCCAGACCAACTTTTTGTCCAGTTGACTAGTTCCTCCTGAATGCCATGTCCTTTTACACTGATCTGAGTTTATTACCCAGTTTACCATATGACACGTAGAACACAGAAAAGTACAGAACAAGACCCTTCGGCCATGATGACATGTCAACCTTTTATCCAACAGTAAGATTAAAAAAAAGTGGCAGGTAGAGTTTAATTCAGGGAAATGCAACGTGCTGCATTTTGGGAAAGCAAATCTTAATAGGACTGATACATGAAATGGTCAGGTCCTCGGGAGTGTTGCTGAACAAAGAGACCTTGGGGTGCAGGTTCATAGCTCCTTGAAAATGGAGACCCAGGTAGATAGGATAGTGAAGAAGGCGTCTAGTATGCATTCCTTTATTGGTCAGAGTATTGAGTACAGGAGTTGGGAGGTCATGTTGTGACTGTACAACACATTGAATAGGCCACTGTTGGAATATTGCATGCAATTTTGGTCTCCTTACTATTGGAAAGATATTGGGAAACTTGAAAGGGTTCAGAAAAGATTTACAAGAATGATGCCAGGGTTGGCAGATTTGAGCTCTAGGGAGAGGCTGAACAGGCTGGGGGTGATTTCCTTGGAGCGTCGGGAGGCTGAGGAGTGACTTTGTAGAGGTTTACAAAATTATGAGGTGCATGGATAGGATAAATGGACAAATATTTTCCCTGGGTTTGGGAGTCCAGAACTAGAGGGCAGAGGTTTAGGGTGAGAGGGGAAAGATATAAAAGAGACCTAATGGCCACCTTTTTCACGCAGAAGGTGGTATGTAGAGGGAATGAGCTGTCAGATGAAGGGTGGAGGCTAGTACAATTGCAACATTTAAGAGGCATTTGGTTGGGTATATGAATAGGAAGGGTTTGGTGGAATAGGGACCGGGTGCTGGCAGGTGGGACTAGACTGGGTTAGGATATCTGGTCGGCATCGACGGGTTAGACCGACGGGTCTGTTTCCGTGCTGTACATCTCTATGTCTCTAACTTCCATACCATTCATTTTATTATCATCCATGTGCCTATCCAGAAATATATTAAATGTCCCTAATGCATCTATATTTACTGCCACCGCCGGCAGTGCATTCCACGCAGCTACCACTCTGTATGTAATGAACCTACCCCTGAAATCTCCCCTTAACCATCCGCTAATCACCTGAAAATTATACCCCCTTGTAATAGCTATTTATATGAGCGTAGAAAATATCTCTTATTATTCACTCTATGAATGCCTCTCATCACCTTGTTCACCTCTGCCAAATCACACCACACCCTTCTTCACTCCAATGAGAAAAACCTTACCTCCCTCAACCTTTCTTCATAAGACATGCCCTCCAGTCCAGGCAGCATCCTGGTAAATCTCCTCTTTACCCTCTCTCAAGTTTCCACATCCTTCCTGTAATGAATGGACCAGAACTGAACACTATATTCCAAGTGGAGTCTAACCAGGGCTGTAGAGAGCTGCAGCATAACCTCACCGCTTTAAAACTCAATCCCCAAACTAATGAAATGTATGGGTGGCTACTTTGAGGGATCTAGGGACATGGACCCCAGGATCCCTCTGTTCCTCCACGCTGCCAAAGGTCCTGCCTGTAACCCTGTATTCTGCATTCACATTCAATCTTCAACATGAATGACTTCACACGTTTCCAGATTGACCTTCCACTTCTCAGCCCAGCTCTGCATCCTGTCAATGTCCCGTTGCAGCCTACAACAGACCTCCACACTGTCAGCCACGCCACCAACCTTCGTGTAATTGGCAAGTCTACTAACCGACCCTTCCACTCACACATCCAACTTATTCATAAATCACAAAGAGCAGAAGTGCCGTAATCACACCCTACAGAAAACCACTGGTCACTGAGTTCCAGGATGAATTATTTCCATCTATCGTCACCCTCTGTCTTCTGTGGGCCAGTAATCCTGCACCCAGACAGACAGATTTCCCTGTATCCCATGTCTCCATATTTCCTGAATAAGCCATAAAGGTGTTTTGTCACATTCTCAAAAGATTCAATAAGACTTTTAAGTCATGACCTGTCCCTTATACAAACATGCTGACTATCTCTAACCAAACTATAGTTTCCCAAGGAAAAATGAATCCTCTCTCTCAGAATCCTCTCCAATAATCTGCACACCACGGACATAAGACTGACAGGTGTGCAATTCCCAGGATTATCCCTATTCCCTTTCCTGAGCAAGGGAATAATATTTTCCTGCCTCCAATCAACTGGTCCGACTCCAGTGGACAGTGAGGGTGCAAAGGTCATCACCAGGTGCGCAGCAATCCATTCCCTCGCTTCGTGCAGTAACTGTGGACGCATCCAGTCTGGTTCAGCGACTTATCTATCCATATCTTTTACAAAATTCTCAGCACATCCTCCTTCTTAACATCCACCTGTTCACGTCTATCAGCCTGTTTCACACTGTCCTCACAAACAACAAGACCCTTCTCAGCAGTGAATACTGAGACATAGTATTCATTAAGGTCCTCCCCTACCTCCTGTGACTCCAGACACAAGTTCCTTCCACTATCCCAGAGTGGCCTTATCCTCACTCTGACCATCCTCTTGTCCCTCACATCAGTGGAGAATGCCTCACAGTTTTCCTTAAGCCTTCCCAAGAAAGCTTTTTCATGCCGCCTTCTAGTTGCCCTAAGTCCATTCCTTGGTTCCTTCCTGGTACCTTCAGGGAATCTCTACAGTATGGAAACAGGCCATTTGGCCCAACACCTCCATATTAACCCTCCAAACAGTATCCAACCCAGCCCCATTCCCCCACCCTATTACTCTCCATTTGCCCTGACTAATGCACCAAACTACCCATCCCTGAACACTATGGGTAATTTAGCATGGCTGAGTCACCTAATCTGCACATCTTTAGGCTGTGGGTGGAAACTGGAGCACCTGGAGGAAACCCACGCAGACACGGGGAGAATGTGCAAACTCCCCACAGACAGTCGCCTGAGGCTCTCGTCGAAATGGAGCCTGTGGTGCTATGAGGTAGCAGAGCTAACCACTGAGACACCGCGCTACCCAATGTAACTCTCTGGAGCCCTGTCTGATCCTTGCTTCCTCAACCTTAAGTTAGCTTCTTTCTTCCTCTTGACTAGATGCTGAAGTCCACGTGGACAACGTTGACTGCTCTGCCTTCATCTGTCTCTTGGCCAACTCCTCAAAGAGTCAATCCAATTTGTGAAACATGGTTTTCCACTCATAAAGCCATGCTGACCATCTCGAATCAGCCTTTGCCTTTGTAAATATACACAGCTCCTTTCTCTCAGAATCTCCTCCAACAACTTCCCCATCACTGGGCACACTGGGCTGTAATTTCCTGGCTTTTCCCTGCAGCCCTGAAGTGATGCAACAGCCTTAGCCTCCCTCCAGTCTTCCGGTACCTCACTGTGTTTGTTGATAATATAAATACCTCTGTCAGGGAAACTGCAATCCCTTCCCTAGCTTCCCACAATATTCTAGGATCGACCTTATGAGTTACTGAGGATTGATCTACCTTTATTTGTTTTAAGATTCCAGCACTTTCTCTTCTCTGGTGAGGATTCTTTCCAAGACATCACGATTTATTTCCCCAAGTTCCCGAGCTTCCATGTCTTTCTCCACAGTAAATACTGACAACACTACTTTGTCTAATATCTCATCCATCTCATCTGGTTCCACACATGGGTGACATTTTGATCTTTAAAGGGACCCTATTCTCTACCAAGTTACTCTTTAGCCCTTATTAAAACTTGTGTAAAGGCTTCTGATAATTCAAATACACCACATCCCCCATACCACTACACCCCTCCTACACCCTTACAACTCTGCCATTTGTATTCACAGACAAATTAACTCCAACAGGCTCAGAAACAAATTCTCTTTTATCAAACGTGTCTCTAAATGGCCAGTTATTGTATACTGACTTATCCTTTTTAACAATGTCAGTGTGGTCCCGAATTACTGTCAGGGTAACTCTATTTGGTTTCAGACGGGCAGCAGAAAGGGTTGTGGGAGTTCTTGTTTATCAATCTGAAAAAGGTAGCTCACAGGGTCAGCAGGTAGTAGAGAAGGCAAATCAAATGCTGGCATTTATTACAGAGGGAATGGAGTCTAAAAATAGGGAGGTCTTGCTAAAACTATGCAAGGTACAAGTCAGACCACACCTCGAATATTATGAACAGTGTGAGTGCCCGAAGGAAAGATATTGTCGCATTGGAGGCAGGTCAGAGAAGGGTCATTCGGCTGATCCTGGGAATGGAAGGATTTTCCAATGAGAAGAGGTGGTGTAGGTTGAGGTTGAACCCATTGAAGTTTAGATAATGAGAGAGAAATGGAATGTACCATCCAAGATTCTGAGGGGCTCTGATCGGGCAGATGCTGAGAAGTTAGAAAATAGAACAGTAGAGCACAGCAACAGGCCCTTCGGCCCACCACCTCTATGCTGTCCATGATGCTATTCTAACTCATACAATCTGCCTGCACATGGGCCCATATCCCTCTATTCTCTTCCCATTCATGTTTCTGCCTAAATGCCACTTCAAACCTTTACTCACATTTCTGCTTCTACCACCTCCCTCAGTAACATCCACTCTACGTAAAAAAAACACTTTGCCTCACACACCTCATTTAAACTTTCTCTTTTTCACTTTAAACCTCTGCGCTCTAGTATTTGAAACTTACACATTGGAAAAGAGATTCTGACTATCTCCATTATCTATCCCTGTCCTAACGTTATATCCCTGTACCTGGTCACCTGTCAGCCTCTGATACCCTCACAAATCAATCCAACTTTGTTTAATTTCCTCTTACACACCTAACACACCCTTAAAAACCCAAACATAGGCAACGTGCTGATAAACCCCTTTTTTTACCCTCTCCAAATCCTCCCCATCCTCCCTATTGTGTGGAGATGTAAACTGCATACAGTTCTCCAAATGTGACCAAACAAACATTTTATACAATTACAGCATCAGATGCAAACCACTACACCCAACGTTGTGACCGATGAAGGCCAGTGTTCCATTTGCTTTCCTTCCCATCTGAAACATTTCTGTTGCCATTTTCTGGGAGTTGCTGACTTGCACCAAGATCCTTCTGTATATCAATATCCCTCAGTATGCTGACATTCTTCTTGAATTTGACATCATCTCACACTTGTCCAGACTAAACCCAATGTGCCATTTCTGTCTATCTCTCCGACTGTTCTGTAACCTCCTGCAGATGTTACTGAATCAGGGAAACAAGGGTTTTGTGGAAAAGGCAGGAAAGTAGAGTTGAACAGTATCAGGTCAGCCATGATCTGACTGAAGGGCACAGTATACTCAATGGGCCAAATGGCCTCATTCACCTGCTACATCTCATGGTCTGAGCACAAACTCAGTATGTCCTGCATAATATTATGGGTTTCTGCTCACAAATCTCCTTTACAATGGGATTATTGGATATTTATTCGTACACAGCATTTGATCTACAAATATGATATGATGTTATAGAAAACCATCTCACATACCATCCAGGATTCTATCCGTTACAGCACTGATACTCACTGCTGTATCAGTCGGCATGGAGACCACTGTCACACACAGTTACTGTACTGCTCTTGCTACAAGTACATTCAGTGTCCTGACTGTAACCATATTGACATTCTCATCACTGGTTGGTGCCTACAATAGAATTCCTGCTAACGGTTGCTGCTGCTTGCTTATTCTCAGCTCCACTTTTCATATTCAGATCCACATGACTGTCTCATTAATGCATTAACCTCATCCTTCCTTCACAACTTGTTGGCTTTTTGCCTAGTCTGCCTATTGGGACGAGATTAGTTTGGGATATCTGCTCAGCATGGATGGGTTAGACCGAAGGGCCTGTTTCCATGCTGTACATCTCATTGACTCTAATGACTCTATCCCAACAACCCTTCAGTATTCACTTCCCAGTGATGATCAATCATCAGCTACATCTCCGGAATGACAGTTCCATCATATCTGTTCACTGTCAATCCATCTGCCTTATGGCGAATGCAGGGAGTCATTCCTCAGTAGTGGGGGATTGAACAGATGGGTAGAGATTGCAGAGATAGGGAGGCTTACAGGGACTCGAGGATGTTAGTGTTAAACAGAGTTACATCTGGTCAAGAATTGGGACAAAGGGGTTTGGGGATTGGAGGAATTTACAGAGATAGAGGGAGCTGGATTAGATTCTGGAGATAGGGATAGGGATGGAGAAAGGAAGAGCTAGGCAGACTGAGAGGCACAGACAGGGGGCTGTTTCTTCTAGGAGAGTATTGTGTATACTAACAGAGATATGGAAGGTTGTCGTGACTGAAGACGTTTACAGATATAAGAAGGTTTCTAGGCTCTGGAGGCTACATAGATCGGAAGGCAATGGGGAATGCCAGGTTACTGGGGTGGAGACAGTTACACAAATGGGGAGGGTTGTACAAACTGAAGGAGGTTCCTGTGGTCGCGAGGGGTATGGTGTCGGGAATGAGGGTGTAATTTAACAAGATAAAGATCAAACAATTAGAGAAGGACAAGGAGATTACAATTTTTTCACAGCTAAGGAAGGGTTGTAGGAGCTGGAGAAGATTACATAGGTAGGGACCGATGGAGAGGTTAAAGATAAATACATTGACATGGAGGATGGTGTTGTTGGAAAGAGCTTACAGGGATAGACAGGACAGTCAGGGTTTACAGGGATGAAGGAATTGAGTATCTACTGCAGAAGTTTAGGAATTAGGATGTTAGGGATTGAAGAACCTGACAGAGACAGGGAGAATGGTGTGGAGATTCCAAACAGAGGAAGGATTATCTGAACTGGAGGATATTACAGAGATCACTAACACAGAATGGGCCAGGATTGATGCCTGCTATCCCCTGTGCTGTCGCATTGAGGACCAGTACAGCAGAGGTGAAAGCGGGACCCTCACAAGATGGTGGGAATGAAGCCTAGAATGTTGCTGTTCCTTGCCTAGCTCTCTATCTATGTCCTGTCTTCCAGGTCTGAATACAGAAGTCTACTACCTCCACCTTGTGCTGTTTACTGTGAGTGATCTTACCGGCTGCAGGATTGACTGAAGGCTCCAGGTCTCCCTCTCTCTCTCTCTCTCTCTGGCTGACCAACCAGCTTCAATGAGGTGATGGATGAGACAGGAGTTAGGAACATCCTGATTACCTGCATGAGACAGAAATAGACAGAATGGGAAATTAGACTGATGTAATGAGGATAACTCATGCAGAGTGGTACTGAGTCCAACAGAGATCTCGAGAATCCCAGTCTCCATCCCTTGTCTGTGCTGCTGCGTCTCTCTGGAGTGGACAATTCTGTTGACTCAGGATCTCAGAGCATCTGTAAGAGGGAGAAATGCTGCCAGTGGCAGCAAATAGACTGACACAGCGAGGGATACCACATGGAGAGATACTGAGTGATACCACATTATTAGACACTGTATTAACAGGGAATTGTTTGAATTTGTAACAAAGGCACTGGGATAATTGTGAGGGGATTCAACCTTCCTAACTCTTCATCTCTTTGGCGGTGGCTCACAGATGAGGCTGAATCTCTCCCACTCTCGTGGATGTGGGTGGGGGTGGGGGTCTGCAATTGGCTGTACAGACCGATGTGGCCTTCCACAGACTTTGTTACACTTGGGGCACAAGGTGGCCATGGGAAGGGGGTGGGTCTGGCGTTGGTGTGACAGTGCCCTTCTTGTGCTGTTTTCTCCTGGATTCCTACTTTCCCCACAGCAAGTCTCGTGGTGCTCGACACCTTCCCAATGCTCCTTCCCCACTTCGGACAGTCTTGGCCCAGGACTTAACAGATTTGATTAAGAGATGAAAAAAAAAGATCAATTCTGAGAAGCCAGCATTTAGAAACTTGGACACATTTGTTAAAGAGATCGCTATGGATTCTCCTAGCAGGAGGAGTGCAGTAGGAAGAGGAAACATTGTCAGATGATAGGAACAGGGAGAATTGAAGGTTCTGGAGGTGGTGAGGGTGTTACAGAGAGAGGCAAAGTCCTGAACAATGTTACAAAGCCAGTACGGATTGCTGCAGCTAGAGCTGTTTGCAGAGTTAGGGATGGAGATATGTATTCTCATTGATTCATTCGCGGCCTGAGGATGTCACCGGTTGGACCAGCATACATTACCCCACTGCTAATTGCCTAGAGGCAGCTCAGAGTCAGCCACATTGCTGCGGGACTGGAGTCACATGTGAGCCAGACCAGGTAAGAATGCTCGATGTCCCTCCCTGAAGGACACACGTGAACAAGTTGATTTTTTCCAGAAAATCAACAATGCTTATACAGTGACCTCACTAATGTCCTGTACAGATACACCATGACATCCCAACTCCTACTCTCAATGCTCTGCCCAATGAAGGGTAACCATCCCAAATGCCTGCTTCACCAGCCTGTCTACCCATGACGCTACTTTCAAAAGACTGTGTATCTGCGTCCCTTGGTCACTGATTGACAAGGGCCCGAATGTTTACTTTACCAGTCCAGCCTGGTCTGTTTTACCACAATACAACATCTTGCATTTCTCCACCTGTTCTTTCTAACCTCACTGACCCAGCTGTACTGTTGATCCCTTTGTACTCTTCGATAACCCTCTTCACTGTCCACTTTATCACCAATTTCAGTCTCACTCCCAAACTTGCTAACCATGACTCCTGTATTATCATCCAAGCAGTCACACCTACACATAGGTATATAGGAACTGAAGGACTTAAAGAGATTACACAGACCTGGAGTGTTGTATGCAGAGGAGTAGATTAAACTGATAGGGATGGTTTTAGAGACTCAACAATGTTTGGAAATAATGGGGGTTGCCATGGTGATAGCATGTTTCAACAATTTGGAGGATATAGGTCTGAAGGAGCTTTGTCAGTTAGCGATGGTACAGTACAGGGAATTGTCGTGGCTTCCGTTTCATAAGCAATCCATAAGCACTTACAATAGCCTGTTTGACATGTGCATTATTTCTCGACCATTCATCAGACAGCACTGCAAATACTTCACTGCCTCCGCCTACCAGCTTAGACTGAACTAACATTACTCAGAAGACCTCAGGCCACTCTGTCTGTCTATGCAAAGTCACAGGTAGTTAGGATAGCGAAGAAGGCGCTTGGTATACATTATTGGTCAGACTATTGAGTACAGGAGTTGGGGGGTCATATTGCGGCTGTACAGGACAGTGGTCAGGCCACTTTTGGAAGACTGCATGCAACTCTGTTCTACTTCCTATCGGAAGGATGTTGTGAAAATTGAAAGGGTTCAAAAAAGATTTACAAGGATGTTGCCAGGGTTGAGCTATAGGGAGAGTTGAACAGGCGATGGTTGTTTTCCCTGGAGAGTCGGATGCTGAGGGGTGACCTTATTGGGGTTTATAAAATCAAGAGGGACATGGATAAGGTAAATAGACAGTGTTTCCCCTGGGGTGTGCGAGTCCAGAATTGTAGGGCAAGGTTTAGGGTGAGAGGAGAAAGATATAAAAGAGAACTAAGGGGCAACATTATCACGCAGAGGATAGGACATGTATGGAATGAGCTGCCAGAGGAAGTGGTGGAGGCTAGTACAACTGCAACAGTTAAAAAGCATCTGGATGGATGTATGAATAGGAAGGGTTTAGAGGGAGATGGGCCGGGTGCTGGCAGGTGGGACTATATTGGGTTGGGATATCTGATCTGCAGGATGGGACTGTGAATGTATTGTGGAACCTGGAGGATGTTATAATTTGAACTACAGGTAATTTTTGATTGGATCTTTCAGCCAATCTTACAGATGGTACAATTGCAACATTTAAGAAGCATTTGGATGGATATATGAATAGAAAGGGTTTGGAGGGACATCGGCCAGGTACTGGCAGGTGGGACTAGATTAGGTTGGAATATCCTGTCGGCATGGCCGGGTTTGACTGAAGGGTCTGTTTCCACGCTGTACATCTCTATGACTGTAAGATCGGCTGAATGGTCCAATCAAAAATTACCTGCGGTTCAAATCATAATATCCTCCAGGTTCCACAAGCCATCCTCGGTCACATCCTGCAGGTTCTATGAATTGCGCAACCTCCTGCAGGTCCCAAGTCCCTTCCTACATTTGTACCATCCTCCAGGTTCTGCAGCCCTTCATACCTCGTAACATGGCCCAGACTCTCCAACTCTTCCTTCCTCTGCAATGTTCCCTAGAAGGCACTGGAGGATGGTGGGGGTTACAGAGATATGGAGGGACATCAGGATGGCAGGATTTTGCAGACATTAGGAATATAGGGACTTGAGGAGGTTTCACAGTTTATGAGTGTTGTAGGGTCTGGAGGAACTTACAAAGGTAGGCATAGTTTGAGATTGGAGGATTCTGCAGAAAGCCTTTATGTGGTTAAAGGCAGAATTCTTAGCAGCGTGCAGGAACAAAGGGATCCTGTGTCCCTCAGGTTACCACCCAAGTTGACAGGGTGTTAAGAAGGCATATGGTGTATTGGCTTTCATTAGCAGGGGAATTGAGTTTAAGAGATGCGAGGTTTTGCTGCAGCTCTGCAGAACCCCAGTTAGACCACACTTGGAATATTGTGAACGGTTCTGTTTGCTTCATTATAGGAAGGATGTGGAAGCTTTAAAGACAGTGCAGAGGAGATTGAGCATGATGCTGCCTGGACTGGAGCGCATGCCCATAGAAGGTAGGTTATGGAAGCTGGGGCTTTTCTGATCAGAGCGAAGGAGGAAGAATGGTGACATGATAGAGGTGTACAAGGGAATGAGAGGCATAGATAGAGTGGATAACCAGAGACTACTTCCCATGGAGAAATGGCTATCACAAGGGGACAGAAGTTTAAGGTAATTGGCGAAAGGTTTAGCTTAGATATCAGAGGGATACGGGCCAGGTGCTGGCAGGTAGGACTAGATTGGATTGGGATATCCTGTCGGCATGGACAGGACTGGTATGTTATTTACACAGAGGGTGCTTTGAATGGACTGCCAGCCGTGGTAGTAGATTCAGACACATTACAGACATCTAACCAACTCTTGGATAGGCACATCAATGACAGTAAAATGCAAGGTATGTAGGTTCGTTTCGTCATCAGAATAGGGTAAAAGGTCAGCACAATATTGAGGGCTGAAGGGCTTGTACTGGAATGTGCTATTCCATGTTCTAAATAGCAAGGTTTATGGTGGCAGCAAGAGGTTTCGGGAAGTGGGAGAGGATGTGATCTGAATGAAGTGACACAAATAGGAGGCGTTGCTAAGGTTGTATGAGGTAACAGAGACAGCAGTGGTTTGATCTGTAGCAGATGGCCCAGACTGGGAGGGGTGTGGGGGCTGGAGGTGTTTTCACAGGGAGGGAGGATCACAGAGCCACAGGAGGTTAAAAAAATGTGGAGGGCTATCGGGCCTACATGAGTTCATGGAGATGGGAGGTTGGGAGGAATGGAGCAGTTGACAGGGATAAGGATGTTGGTAGGATGGGGTATTTTACACAGACAGGAAAGTTTCAGGTGAATGGAGCTGAGTGCAGAGATAAAGTGGGTTGTACAGATTGGAAAAACAAATAGAGGTATGGAGGGTAGTCGTGACTGAAGATGTTTATATTTACAGGAAGGCTTAGGTTCTGCAGGTTATTTAGATAAAGAGGGTGTGGAATCAGACAGATTTTCTAAGTGATAAAGACAGCAAATTTTGTTGGAGACAGTTTCACAGATTAGGGAGCATTAGTAACGTCCTCCAGTTTGGTCAGAGTGGGAAGGGTTGTAGGGGAGGGTGATGTTTACACATATACGAGCTGGAGAAGATTATGGAAATGAGTAGATGGATGGAGACACTGGAGGAGCTTACATTGGCAGTGTGGGTGCTGGCAATGAAAAGATATCACACAGATAGTGGGTCTTGTCGGAACTGGATCGGAAGAGACACAGGCATTGGAATGACTTCTGCAGATTGGGGGTGTTACAGGGACTGAGAGGATTGTAGGGTCTCCACAGATTGATCGTGTCTTTAAGAATAGAAGAGTTTATGTCGATACTGAAAGTTTAACCCATGCAGTCTTCATTTCAAGACCAAAGCCTTATTATCCCGCACCAGCCAAGGATCCCGAACCCTGCCAGCATTTCCCTTTATCCCAATGGGGCAGACTGGCCTGGATTCTTGAGAACACACTTTGAAAAGCCTCCCATTTGCCAGTTGTTCCTTTTCCTTCAAACAGACTCATCCAATCAATTGGAATCATAATAGGGAGATGCCGGTGTTGGACTGTGGGTGTACAAAGTTAAAAATCACCCGACACTTGATTCCAGTCCAACCAGTTTATTTGAAAGCACTAGCTTTCAGAGCACTGCTCCTTCATCAGGTGGTTGTGGAGCACAATCCTAAGGCACAGAATTTATAGCAACAGGATGGCCGGGTCATGGAATATAATATCAAACAAATTTAGTTGAAGCCTTTCATCTGTTACAGTGATCACCAGCGCTTCCAAAGCGAGTTGGATTATAACTGGGCGTTGTGCAATTTTAAATTCACAGCATTGACGCTGGCCAGATCCTGCAGAATGGCCCCAAACCTGGTCCTGTTCCAGTTTTCCTATTCAATCTGTGGACCTGCTGATCTTCCTCCATAAATATGTTAAAACAATGACAGTTGTGGGCACTGGACACGAAGTGCTCTCCGAATTAATTCAGATGTTGGATTTTGTTAAGACAAACCAGGGAGGACTAACACAGTTAATGGTAGGGCTCTGGCCAGGGTTGTTGAACAGAGAGAGAGAGACCAGGGGGTGCAAGTTACATTGTTCCTCGGAAGTGGCATACCAGGTGGACAGGGTGAGGAAAGCGACATTTGGCACATTTGCCGTCATTGGCCAGCACTTTGTTATATACGTTGGAGATATTCGTAACATTGTCCTAAATATTTCCCTTGGGCAGAGGAGGCCAAGGGGTGACCCTAAAAATGGTGAATAACCAAGGGGAGGTGAGTCCAAAACTCGAGGGTATAAACAGGAGGTGAGAGAGCAAGGATTTAAAATGGGAGCTGAGGGGGAACATTATCCACAGAGGATGGTGCATAGACGGAACAGGCTGCCTCAGGTACATGGGAGAAACAAGAACAATTACAGCATGGAACAGACATTTGGGAGGTACATTCAGAGGAGAAGGTTTGAAGAGATAATGGCCAAATGCAGGCAAATGAGACTCGTTCAGTTTAGGTAACATGGGCAGCATTGAGGAGTTGGCCCACAGGTTCTGTTTCCGTGCTGTATCACTCTGTATCCAGTTAAAGAGGATTAGTGTACCAAAATAAGGCATGTTGTAGACACTGAAGCAAGTTACAGCGATGGGGATGGTAGTCTGGAAGGCAGTACGTTTCAAATATGTGGAGGGTCTATCAGGAAGGGAGGAGGTTACAGGGACAGGGACTATTATAGGAGTGAAAAATGACTGAAGACACTGGTACACAAGCCATGCCATAGGTACAGTGTTGCAGAGTAGTGAGTCTTAGTACAGTGTTGGAGGGATAACACAGTGCAGAAAGATCCGAGGCAGCATTCCCAACCTCTCGTCGGAGGCCTACACTCCCCTCGGTTGTACTGATGCTCACTAATACAGCACAGGACAGGATTGATAACTCTGACCTCCCGATGCTGTCTCAGTGCAACATAAGTTAAAGTAGATGTGGTGATTGAGCATGGGGTGTGTCTATACTGTGCTCCCCATCCAGCACTGTATCTATATCATGTATTGTTAGCCAATGTTTGCAGCCCTCCCATTGCTCTCTGCTCTGTGCACTGTGAGTGATCTTACCTCACTGCAGGATTTATTGAAGGCTCCAGATCTCCCTGCCCTTTGTCTCTCTGGCTGACCAACCATCTTCAATGTGGTGATCATAAGATATGGTGGAATTTAAAATCAATAATTTTAAAAATAGCAATTAACAATCCATAAACAAATATGAAACCATTGCTGATGTACAAAAATTACAATCCCTTTGATTAGATTTTGCACAGTGTGGAAACAGGCCTTTCGACCCAGCCAGTCCACACCATCCCTCCGAAGAGTAACCCACTCAGGCCCATCTCCCTCGAGCTAATGCACCTAACATTATGGGCAATTTAGCATGACCAATTCGACTGACCTGCACAGCTTTGGGCTGTGGGAGGAAACCCGAGCATCCGGAAGCAATTCACACAGACACGGGGAGAATGTGCAAATTCCGCACAGTCGCCCAGGGCTGGAATCGAACCTGGGACCCTGGTGCTGT
This sequence comes from Hemiscyllium ocellatum, assembly GCF_020745735.1. NCBI lineage: Eukaryota > Metazoa > Chordata > Chondrichthyes > Orectolobiformes > Hemiscylliidae > Hemiscyllium > Hemiscyllium ocellatum. Next base: position 74,381 of record NW_026868377.1, read on the forward strand.
GAGGCAGGAGTGCTAATCACTGGGCCACAGTGGCGCCCACTTGTCCTTTTGACAACGAGATCGGATCATCCTCACGTGGTCTGCACGACATCCCCACAGCAAAGTGTTTGCCTCTCAATTACTCTCTGAAATGGCCAGGCAAGCTATTCAGCTCATGGGCAGATAGGGATAGGCAATAAAGGCTGGTCAGCCAGAGACACCCACATCCCATACCTGATTTATAAAAAAAAATCCAATAGAATGGTCCCACTGGTATCGTGGTGGGCCCAGTGACCAGCGACCTGGCCGATCATGTCAGTAGATTTATGGACAGGGCTTTAAACTGACAGAGAGGATGCTGGGACAGGATCCAGGTGAAAGGAGTTTTCCAAATCCGAAGAGAAAGGGTGAAGCATCGGAACAACATGGGAATGTGACTGAAGACAAGCAGGAAGGAACAGGAAGGGACAGCGATTAACTAAAACTGTACATCAGTGAATAGGTTTGTGACAGGAAATTGTGGGAAAGAGTAAATTATTTCTTTTTTGAATGGACGAAGTCTTATCAATAAGGCAGATGGATTTGTGACACCTAGATAAAAGAGATTTAGACACCAGAGAGATATGGTTACAGGGTGAACAAAAGGTGAACATAAATATTCAATGGATCACAACCTTGCAGAAACTCAGGCCAAGTGGGCAACGCTAACAATAATGGATAAGAAAGACATTACAGAGAAAGCATTTGGCCTCAGATCATGAAGTAGAGTCAGTATGAATTTAAATTCTGGCTACGACTTGCCAAGGACACAAGCAGCAGAATAGTTTTAGCCACCAAACAGCATTCCCTTACTCATCACTGCATTAAACAGGAACTCATTGGAATTTTTTTTAACAAACACATTGTGATAATTTTGGAAACTTCAATATTCCCATAATCTGGGACAGTCACACTGACAACAGTGATATTGGAAAAGGAGTTCAGAGAATTAGTTTTCACTGTTTCTTTGAATAACAACTTGTGCAACTGGTTAGGGACATAGCTATCTCAGAGCGACCGTTGTGTGATGAAACTTCGTGAATGAGTAATGTCACCTGGAGAGATGCTCTGCGAAATTGTGATAAAGTGCAGTTTAAAGAAATATAAAAGTTTTAACGTGAATCACAGAAAGGACAAGCTACAACTAGAAACAAAAATAATCAATGACATGAGTTTGAAATGAGAACTGACCAAGGTAAACAGGCTAAACAGACTAAAATATGTGCCTGTAAATGAGCAGTGGAGAACATTTGAAGGAACAGTGTAAAAAACTCAACAAAAGGACATTCCATTGAAACAGACAAATCCTCAGCAAGAAACCCCACCCGTCTCTCACTCAAGTAAAAAGGATCATATTAGATTATCGGGCTTAGAGGATCACCAAAAAGTACTTAAAATCCTGAAGTGAGAGGATGTTTAAGGAGTAAGTTTTAAAGGGATTGCAAAGGGTCTGCTCGCAGGAGGAGGTCTGATGGAAGAGGGAATCATTGTCAAGGTTTTATGTCACAAAAGGAACCGGGAGAGGTGAAGGTGCTGGAGGTGGTGAGAGTGTTACAGAGAGTGGTCAGGGTCTGAACGGTGTTACAAAGCCATTACAGATTGATGCAGCGGGAGGGGTTTGCAGAGGTAGGGAGGTGCATAGGTATTTTTATTTATTCATTCATGGGATGAGGATGTCACTGCCTGGACCAGCATTCTTTGCCCCACTGCTAATTACCCAGAGTATAGCACAGAGTCAGCCATATTGCTGTGGGTCTGGTGTCACGTGCAGGCCAGACCAGGTTAGAATGTCAGATGTTCTTCTCTAAAGGACGTAAGTGAACCAGATGAGTACTTCCTACTGGTCAACAATGCTTTTATGTACAGCCACAACATGACGTCCCAACTCCGACTCTCAATGCTCTGCCCAAAGAAGGCAACCATCCAAAAGGCCTGCTTCACCAGCCTATCTCCCTGTGACAACACATTCAAACAACTGTGTATCTGCATCCCTGGGTCATTGACTGACAACACCACCCAGGGCCCGAACATTAACTGTACAAGTCCCACCCTGGTTTGTTTCACCACAATGGAACACTTCACATTTATCTAATTAATGCAGCATCCTGGTAAATCTCCTCTTTACCCTCTCTCAAGCTTCCACGTCCTTCCTGTAATGAGGTGATCAAAACTGAACACAATATTCTAAATGGGATCTAAACAGGGCTGTATAGAGCTGCAGCATAACCTCATGGATTTAAAACTCAATTCCCCGCCTAATGAAAGCCAATACAACATATTCTTTCTTAACAACACTATCAGCTTGGTGGCAAATTTGAGGGGATCTCTGGTCATGAAATCCAAGATTCATCTGTTACTCCAAACTATCCTGTATTCTGCCTTTATCCCTGTATTCTGCATTCAAGTCTCACCTTCCAAAATGCATCCCTTCACACTTTTCCAGATTTGACTTTATCTGGCACTTCTCAGCCCAGCTCTACATCCTGTCAATATCCCATTGCAACCTCCAGCAGACATCCACACTATTCACCATTCCACCAACCTTCGTCTCATTGGCAAACTTACGAACCCACTCTTCCACTCACACATCCAAGTCATTCATAAAATCACCAAGAGCAGAGGTCCTGTAACCTCTCCCTGCAGAAAACCACTGGTCACCGAGCTCCAGGCTGAATGCTTTCCATCTGTCATAACCCTCTGTCTTCTATGGGTCAGGAATTCTGTATCCAGACAGACAGGTTTCCATGTATCCCATGCTCTGTACTTTCTCAATGAGCCATAAATGCATTTTGTCACATTCTCAAAGGATTCAATAAGATTTGTGAGGCATGACCTGTCCCTTACAAAGCCATGGTGACTTTCTCTAATCAAACTATGGTTTTCCAAGGAATCATAAATCCTGTCTCTCAGAGTCTTCAATAATCTGCGCATCACAGACAGAAACTGACAGGTCTGTGATTCCCAGGATTATCTCTATTCCCTTTCTTGAACAATGCATGGTTGATTCACCTAACCTGCTAAACTTAGGGCTGTGGGTGGAAACCGGAGCACCTGTCGGAAACCCATGCAGACATGAAGAGAATGTGCAAACTCCACACAGTCGCCTGGGGCTGAAATTGTAATCGCGTCCCTAGTGCTGTGAGGCAGCAGTGCTAAACACTGAGCCACTGTACTGCCCCATGTAACTCTCTAGAGCACTGCTTCGGATCCTTGGTTCCTCAACCTTAAGTCAGCTTCCTTCTTCCTCTTGACTAGATGTTCTACATCCCTTGGAACCTTGTTAAATGCTTTGCTGAAGTCCGTGTAGACAACGCTGACTGCTCTGCCTTCATCTATCTCTTGGCCAACTCCTCGAAGAGTCAATCCAGTTTGTGAAACACTGTTTCCCACTCACAAAGCCATGCTGAATATCTCGAATCAGCCCTTGCCTTTCCAAATATATGTCGCTCCTTTCTCTCAGAATCTCCTCCAACAACTTCCCCATCACTGGCTCACTGGGCTGTGATTTCCTGGCTTTTCTCTGCAGACCTAAAGTGATGGAATAGCATTAGCCACTCTCCACTCTTCCGGTAACTCATTGTGTCTGTTGATAATATAAATATCTGTTAGGGACACTGCAATCTCTTCCCTAGCTTCCCATGAATATTCAAGGATAGACCTAATGAGCTACTGAGGATTAATTAACCTTTATTTGTTTTAAGATTCCAGCACTTTTTCTTCTCTGTTGAGGATTCTTTACAAGACATCGCTATTTATTTCCCCAAGTTCCCGAGCTTCCATGTCTTTCTCCACAGTAAATTCTGACAAGACTATTTTGTATAACATCTCACTCACCCCCCGATAGTTAAGGGGCCCTATTCTCTCCCAAGTTACTCGTTAGCCCTTATTGAAACTTGTGTAAAGGTTTCTGAAAATTCAAATAACCCGTATCCTCGGTACAGCCACTCCTACAACCGTATCTATTCTGCCATTTATACTCACACCAATAAAAATACGATCCTACAGGCTCAAAGCAACATTCGCTTTTTATTAAATGTGTTTCTAAGGGTCCAGTTATTGTTCACTGACATATCCTTTCAAACATATTTTAGCTCCCGACCTACTATCAGGCTAACACTGTTTGGTTTCAGACTGGCAGCAGAAAGGGTTATAGGAGTTCGTGTTTAACAATCTGAAAAAGGGAGCTTACAGGTTCAACAGGTAATAGATGTATTGGAAATAAGGAGGGTCATGGGGACTGAAGGACATTATGGAAATAGGGAGTGATATGGGGACTGAATGAGATTATGGACATAGAGAGTGCAGTGGTGATTGAAGAACATCATGGAGATAGGGAGTGCTGTGGGGCCTGAAAGGGGACAAAGAGATCGGGAGGGCTGTTGGGCCTGAAGGAGGTTGCACAGATCAGGAGGATCATGGGAGGGTTGTTGGGTCAGGATGAGATTATGGAGACAGGGAGGGTCGTGGAGTATTTTGGAGGTTATGGAGTTAGGGAGGTTTGTGGGAAATGATTCAGGTTACATAGATAGGAAGTGTCGTGGGGACTGAAGGAGTTTATGGAGATAGAGAGGAGTGTGGGGACTGAAGGAGGTTATATAGATAGTAAGTTTATAGAGAACCACGGGAAAGAAGAGCAGGTATCGACCATTTGATCCAGAGTCGGTCCCACCATTCAATATGATCAGGACTGATATCTAACCCAGTTACAGTGTTCCTGCTTTCTCACCTTACTCTGATATTATAGTGACTACTGGCATTTAGTGATACAGCGGGCTGTAGTAACTGGGACGGGGATGGGAGAGGTGTCTTACAGAGATAGGGAGGGTTGTGGAAGCTGGGACGGGTGACAGATACAGGGAAGGTTTTAGGAATGGGAGGACTTTATAGGGAATTGGAGGAATGCAGGGATGGGACGTGGGAACAATCACAGGGAGGATTTTGGGAGCTCTATCTGACACAGGTACAGCTGAGAACAGAAGTGAGCCAAACACTCAGGGCAGGCAGGGACAAGGTAGGACTAATAAATTAAACTGCATTTATTTCAATGCGAGGGGCCGAACAGGGAAGGCAGACGAACTCAGGGCATGGTTAGGAACATGGGACTGGGATCTCATAGCAATTGCAGAAACATGACGCAGGGATGGGCAGGACTGGCAGCTTAATATTCCTGGATACAAATGATACAGGAAGGATAGAAAGGGAGGCAAGAGAGGAGGGGGAGTGGCCTTTTTGATAGGGAATAGCATTACAGCTGTTCTGAGGGAGGATATTCCCAGAAAAACATCCAGGAAAGTTATTTGGGTGGAACTGAGAAATAAAAAAGTGATGATCACCTTATTAAGATTGTATTACAGACCTCCCAACAGTCAAAGGGAAATTGTCAAACAAACTTGTAAGGAGATCTCAGCTATCTGTGCGAATAATAGGGTAGGTATTGTAGGGGATTTTAACTTTCCAAATATAGACTGGGACTGCCATAGTGTTCAAGGTTTAGATGGAGAGGAACTTCTTAAGTGTGTACAAGACAATTTGCTGATTCAGTATGTGGATGTACCTACTAGAGAAGGTGCAAAACTTGACCTACTCTTGGGAAATAAGCCAGGACAGGTGAGTGAGGTGTCAGTGGGGGAGCACTTTGGGGCCGGCAATCATAATTCTATTTGTTTTAAAATAGTGATGGAAAAGGATAGACCAGGTCTAAAAGTTGATGTTCTAAATTGGAGAAAGGCCAATTTTGACGGTATTAGGCAAGGACTTTTGAAAGCTGATTGGGGGCAGATGTTCGCAGGTAAAGGGACGGCTGGAAAATGGGAAGCCTTCAGAAATGAGATAACAAGAGTCCAGAGAAAGTATATTCCTGTCAGGGAGAAAGGGAAGGCTGGTAGTTATAGGGAATTCTGGATGACTAAAGAATTGAGCGTTTGGTTCTGAAAAAGAAGGAAGCATAAGTCAGGTATAGACAGGATAGATCGAGTGAATCCTTAGAAGAGTATAAAGGAAGTAGGAGTATACGTAAGAGGGAAATCAGGAGGGCAAACACGGACATGAGATAGCTCTGACAAATAGAATTAAGGAGAATGCAAAGGGTTTTCACAAATATATTAAGGAAAAAAGGGAAACTCGGGAGAGAATAGGGCCCCAGAAAGATGTGTGGAGCCTCAGAAAATGGGGGAGATATTAAATGAATATTTTGCACCAGTATTTACTTTGGAAAAGGATATGGAAGATATAGACTGTAGGGAAATCGATGGTGACATTTGGCAAAATGTCCACATAACAGAGGAGGAAGTGCTGGATGTCTTCAAACGGTTAAAGGTGGATAAATCCCCAGGACCTGACCAGGTGTACCCGAGAACTCTGTGGGAAGCTAGAGAAGTGATTGCTGGGCCTCGTGCTGAGATATTTGTGTCATCGATCGTCACAGGTGAGGTGTCAGAAGACTGGAGGTTGGCAAACGCGGTGCCACTGTTTAAGAAGTGTGGTAAAGACAAGCCAGGGAACTATAGGCCAGTGAGTCGGAAGTCAGTGGTGGGCAAGTTGTTGGAGGGAATCCTGAGGGACAGGATGCACATGTATTTGGAAAGGCAAGGACTGATTAGGAATAGTTGACATGGCTTTGCGCATGGGAAATCATGTCTCATAAACTTGATTGAGTTTTTTGAAGAGGTAACAAAGAATATTGAGGAGGGCAGAGTGATAGATGTGATCTGTATGAACTTCAGTGGGGCATTCGACAAGGTTCCCCATGGGAGACTGATTAGCAAGTTTAGAACTCATGGAATACAGGGAGAACTAGCCATTTGGATACAGAACTGGCTCAAAGGTAGAAGACAGAGGGTGGTGATGGAGGGTTGTTTTTCAGACTGGAGGCCTTTGACCAGAGCAGTGCCACAAGGATCGGTGCTGGGTCCTCTACTTTTTGCTATTTACATAAATGATTTGGATGCGAGCATAAGAGGTACAGTTAGTAAGTTTACAGTTTGGAGGTGTAGTGGACAGCGAAGAAGGTTGCAACAGGATCTGGACCAGGTGGGACAATGGGCTAACTGGCAGATGGAGTTTAATTCAGATAAATGCGATGTACTGCATTTTGGGAAAGTAAGATTTAGCAGGACTTATACACTGAATGGTAAGGTCCTAGGGAGTGTTGCTGACCAAAGAGACCTTGGAGTGCAGGTTCATAGCCCCTTGAAAGTAGAGTCGCAGGTAGATAGGATAGTGAAGGTGGTATTTGGTATGCTTTCCTTTATTGGTCAGAGTATTCAGTACAGGAGATGGAAGGTCATGTTGCGGCCATACAGAACATTGGTTAGGCCACTGTTGGAATATTTTATGCAATTCCGGTCTCCTTCCTATCGGAAAATTGTTGTGAAACTTGAAACGATTCAGAAAAGATTTACAAGGATGTTGCCAGGGTGGAGGATTTGAGCTACAGGGAGAGGCTGAACAGGCTGGGTTGGTTTTCTCTGGAGCTTCGGAGGCTGAGTGGTGACCTTACAGAGGTTTACAAAATTACGAGGAGCATGGATGGGATAGGATAAATAGATAAAGTCTTTTCCCTGGGGCCAGGGAGACAAGAAATCGAAGGCATAGGTTTAGGGTGAGAGGGGAAAGATATAAAAGAGACCTAAGGGCAACTTTTTCACGCAGAGGGTGGTACGTGTATAGAATGAGCTGCCAGAGGATGTGGTGGAGGCTGTTACAATTCAACATTTAAGAGGCATTTGGATCGGCATAGAATAAGAAGGTTTTTGGAACAATATGGGCCCGTGTGTTGGAAGGTGAGACTAGATGGGCTGGGAAATCTGGTTGGCATGCACGGGTTGGACCGA